>NW_026844347.1:38876354-39176907 GCF_029955315.1 Cylas formicarius | reverse complement strand
GACAAAGAATGCGGCAGCTTTTTCACCAAACTTTGCGTCTTTAGATTTTACTCGCTGCCACGCACGCGTTTCCAATTCTTTATCCGCTTTATGACGTTCGTCTAACGATTTGTTTTGCGAATAGGCAATGTCGTGTACCTTACACGCAGCGTCCAAAGGATTCACCCCGCTATCGCCTCGGTTCAAGCGTTTTTCCAATTTTGTACCGGGACCGCAAAACTGGTAACCCGGAATGTGTACTTCAAAAGGTAACTTGTTAATAAGCGTGTTAACGAGACCACTTCCGGACGCGAAGCATAACATACTAATTAAAGGAAATTGCTTGTGTCGTATATATATATACGAGGTGTCTCGAATAAACATTGTAGTCATGCGGGTGGTGCAGCAGAAACTCAAGCTCCCCATCGATAATTTAGATTTGGTTTGCGGAGATGGTTTCTTTAACAAAAGCAAACACGGTCAACTGCTACCCAATTCATTTAGGGCGGTGTTTTGCGGACCTAGCGGTTGCGGCAAAACCAACACCATGTTAGCGCTACTCTTTAACCCCAACGGGGCAAGTTTCGAAAATGTTTACGTCTACTCAAAGTCGTTGTATCAACCAAAATATCAACTGTTATCTCGCGTATTGAGCAATGTCAAAGGAGTTGGATATTATCCCTACAGTGAAAGAGACTCGATAATCGACCCCAGCGACGCGAAAGAGAATTCTCTGTTTATTTTCGACGACGTGGCGTGCGACAAGCAAGATAAAATTCGCGAGTATTTTTCGATGTGCCGACACAAGGCCATCGACGCTATTTATCTCTGTCAGACATACTCCAAGGTACCCAAGCAATTGATACGTGACAATTGCAATATTGTCGCGTTGTTTAAACAGGATGACATGAATTTACGTCACGTTTATGATGAACATGTCTCACCCGACGTTTCATACGACACGTTTAAACAAATTTGTTCCGAGTGCTGGAAAGAAAAGTACGGCTGTTTGATAATTGTCAAAGATTTCGACGTAAAAAACGGACGCTACCGCAAGGGTTTCGATAAATATATAAAAGTCGATATTTAATTGTCGATAGAAACAGTCATGAAGGCGACGTCCGCCGACATCGCCGACGCGGCGCTAAAAAAAAAAGTAAACGAGTTGTCTAGATCTATTCGAAAGAAGTATTTAACATTAAAATTGGGTAAGAGCGAAGAGGATGCGTCAATTCGGAAGCTTTTCAAACCCGTCAGCGAGCCGCTAGAACGTATAGCAAAAATAAAGCTATCACCGTCACCGGCAGAAATAAAAACTGAACGTCGAGGTGTCAAGCGGGAACACAAAAAGGAACCGAACGAAGAAACAAAAAATAAGGTTAACGTATCATTTTTGCCTATGGAAGAAATTCAGGAAACGCCGGATCCCAATAAGAGCGTTGAGATGCAAAATATCGATGAGGAGGAAGATGATGTGTTTGACACATCGAGCGTGGCCAACGCATCCCTTCAATCATACCTGGAACAATATCCAGAAATTTCCCATTCATATATTCAAAATTTATGGGTAAAATCGCCCGACACCGATATTGTTTACGGACCCGTTTACGACAAAATATCATCCAAATGGTTTCTCGGCAATAAATCGCTGGATTTTCATCAAGGATCTGGCGATATTATTGTAGACGGCGAGAGATATTCCGGTACCCGCGGCTTGTATAATTTGGTGTTTTTGAAAGATCCCATAGCATACACAAAAGACGATTTGGCACAATATAAAAAAATAATGGAGGCTACCCAGGTGCACAGGGACGCGATCGGACGTCTGAAAGGCGCATCGACTGTACCAAAATATACCAAGGTCATCCGACCCTTAATAAAATCTCAGTCGCGTTCGTACTCGTACAGCGGTCAAGGTTATAATATGCGTTATAATGACGCTCCTACTGAATATGTATACTGGGACGACGTCAATGAACTCGTAGAGCGTCTGAAATTACTAATCGCGTCGAAACACGCAGGCAACACGTCTCATGATAACGAAATAGTTTCAATCGTTGAAGAGCTAAAAGAATCAGGTTTTATACGTTAGTTTAACGATGAGTCTGGACAAGTTTGGACGTTCTAGCGCGCTGCGACGACCCTTCACTAATACTGTGATTAGAAGCGCCCTCGACTATATGCCAGACGGAAACGTCAATATGAACAATTTAAAAATTTGCAATGTCCAAACGCCTAGCGATGACGGTGACGTGGCTAACAAAAAATATGTGGATGAGACAAGTAATTTATTAAAAATTGCATTGAGAAAGATTATTGGACAGAAACTCGAAGCGTACACGAAAAGATTACAAATTGAAGACAAAACTAAATTCTCGCGTCTTGAAGAACAACTGAAAATGAGTAGCACTACACTCGAAAATGAAATTATGCAGTTTCGCGAAGTTTTCCACCAAAAGCTAAGCGAAATGAGCGCAAAGAAAGATTTGGAAAAGCACATGACAAAAGTCGCCGTTTTGTCACAGCAATTTCATGATATTGTAACCAAAATGGAGCGACTTACGAACGAAAATGAGAATATAATGAAGGTATTGAAACAAAGGGTTTTAAATCCTCCATCGCAACCGAACACACATTATGAATAAAGAGAAGGTACAACTGGTTCGAGAACTGCACAAGCCGGCACGCAGAAATTATGCTCGCCGCCGGACTATAATACGAGGGATGGATGACCTGTGGCAAGCGGATCTGGCCCAATTAGATCGCTACAGCAAACAAAACAGAAATTTTAAATTCGTGCTGGTTGTGATAGACTGTTTCTCAAAATATGTATGGTGTCGCCCGTTGAAAACCAAAACCGGGGTCGAAGTCGCCAAGGCGTTTTCCAAAATTCTCAAGGACGGACGGCACCCTCAAAACTTGCAAACGGATCTCGGTAAAGAATTTTACAACGACACGTTTCTGAAACTTGTGGATAAGCATAAAATTAACCACTATAGTACGTATAGCATAAAAAAGGCCTCAATTGTCGAACGGGTGATACGTACCCTCAAAGAGAAATTGTTTCGACATTTTTCTTTACGCGGGACGTACAAATGGATCGATGTGCTCGCCTCTATCGTTGATGAATACAATAACACAAAACATAGAACGACGGGTACGAAACCCATCGATGTGAGTAAGAGCAACGAAAAGAGAATTTTGAAAACCGCGTATAGTAGCATAAAAATATTCGGTCCTCGTAAACTTAAAGTCGGCGACATCGTTAGAATCAGCAAAGTCAAGCACGTTTTCAACAAAGGTTATACACCGAATTGGACCACGGAATTGTTTAAAATTGTTAAAGTACGGGTTACTAACCCCGTAACGTATTTGCTTCAAGATATGCAGGGTAAACCCATAATGGGCGGATTTTATGAAGAAGAATTGCAGAAGACAGTTAACCCGGACTTATATCTCGTCGAAAAGGTGTTGCGCAGACGAGGCAATATGGTTCTCGTGCGCTGGTTGGGATTGGATAAGTCGCACGATTCGTGGGTAGACAACGTAGACGTTTTGAAATAAATTTAGTCTCGATTTAGAAGTTCTGACATAAATACGTGTATATGATGGCTCAAGAGAAAATTGTGACATCCAACGAATTGTATAATTTATTGGAAAATTTCGAGTTGCAATTTCCTTCATCAGAAGTGCTCCCGTCCAGCTTCGTTCCTGTAGAGCAACAAACCAAAAAATCTGCGACCAAACGAAAACAAAGTGCGTCGGTCGTATCCCGCAAGAAGAAGAAGAAAACTACCACAAGTGAAGCGTTTGCAGCTCCAACGTCATCCGCTGATTGGCTCGAAGTGTTCACGGACGGTAGAGAAAAAAGTGTCATTTGTGAGGCATTCAATTTAAAAAGAAACTTGGCGTCTCAGTTGTCGGGATTAGAGTGCAATATCAACGAAATTGAAACACAAATTGCGCTTTTTAATACAGACTTGCAAGTGGCGCGGATGCAAGCTCAAGAGTGCAAAAGAAAACTAGAACAATTTAATAATTTAGCATTTAACGAAATTGTAAAATAGTAATAATGTATATAATAAATAAATTATACAATTACAAACTTCTGTGTAATTATTATGCGGTGTTGTGGTGGTGGTAAAAAAGAAAATAGCGTCTAAATATATACATGTTTATTCTTGTTGCAATACAATGGAATACAATCAATACATAAAAGTCTTATCTACAGTTACATATGTTATAATAAAACCACAGTATTAATAGTTCAATGGACTATCAGAAAAGCGTAACTTTTTTCCATATTTCCTCTCATCGTGAAGCATTAAATTACATTCATCTTCAGTTTCTACAGTGAACAAAACTTCTTCAAAGCAGCTTTGACACCAAAATTGTTTATCGTGATATACATCATTCAAATTATTTATATCCAGCTGTAAATGATAGTGATCCAATAAAAGTCTAAAATTTTTCTTTTTAAATTTTTTAACTACTTGAAATATAAAGTGACAAGATTTACAAACTAAAATTTCCGAATATTTTATCCTGTAATAACTGACCCATAAACAGTAAGCGGATTCTCCGTCAAAATCAATGGTTGGAGTTGCCAAAATGCTATTTCTGTAAGACGATCCAAATCTCTTATTCAACAGAATGAATTCTAAATTTAATAAAGAATTGCCATCAGACTGGAGCGCTAATTGTTTAAGGTACTTCCATCTATATTTCGAATAATATTTAAATATTAGTATCGTTAGTTTCCAAGGCAAAGGTGACTCAAGCAAAAAATCAGCACTACACCTAATATTTTCGCAAATTGTTATAATACAAAGGCTTTCTAATGTAAGTTGTTTGACCATAATCTGTAACAAAAATATATTAAAAAATAATTACGGCACTTTATAATGTCCCCACGGAAGCGTTTCATATGAATTCTGCAAAAGATAACGTTTATCGTCTAAAGGACTCAAGGCAACTTTTGTTTGTTCGATGCTAAATACATTGTGAGTGTATGAACGAATGGTTCGTTGAGTGGCGTACTTTTCCCTAAAATTTGTTAAGCATTCTACGTAGTCATCAAATGAAATTTTATTTTTTACAATATTGTACTGAATACCCTTTGACTTTTTAACTACCGAACCCGTTAAAATTTTGAAAGTATACATTTTCGACCTTAACCCCGCATAATGACTAATGATGGTGCCATTAGTCTCATCCTTCATCAACCCCAAAACCTTTTTGTTGATTTGCGGTATATTATAGGGATTGTCATTAGGATAATCAGACGTGTCAAATTTTGTTAAATCGGCCTTAATAACGCTTTCATATGCGTCATAACATTTGATATTATAAATGAAACTGTCCGTATCCATGTATTGAATTTTACATTTTTCGGGACCCAAATTTGGAAGCATGTAATTATAATGAAACTCGTACATGGTCGTTTTCGACAAATCCAATATGGACATTCCAATATAAAGTGGCTTATTAAAGCAAAGTTCCGATTTTTTTAATTCTATAAGCAACAAATTGTTATCAAGTATGGTTCTACTGTGAAATCTAGGACTAGAAATTAAATTTTTCGCACCGTAGCGACCATCCCACGCTTTAACAAATTTAACAATACGATGCTTGCGAATGTTTTCCATTGTTTTACCGTAAGCGGCATTATTAAACAATTTGTATAAATTTATACCAAATTTTGTCTTTGCTTGGGTTCTTAATTTATTATTATGATCGATATAACATTTCAACCAACGAGATTGGTTAAATTTTAATATTTTGTGAATTTTCTTTAGTACGAGACCGTTTTTGAGAGCCTGTTTTAAATTGCGATAGTGTATGACGTATTTTTCTTTATTATACAAAGTAGTCATTAGTTTTGGTAACTTTGAATTGGGGGGCACTCGATGTTCGGCACAAAATGGAAAATCTCTATGTGTGTCATGTAATTTCTGCGGGTATTCCAGGTCTACCTCTAGGATATATCCTTGGGAAGATTCATCTGGAATGTTCATGACATTAAATGAATCAATCTCTTGATGAGACATCCAGTCGAATCCTCCGTAAGGAAGAGGCTCGCACATGGCCTTGCCATAGAGGTTATTGACGTCAAAGTACATGATATAGGAATCATCCCTGGATGAATCGTAGTTGGGCATATATTTATTGTTGGCCTCCGCATATCTACCAACACACACCGAAATTCCACCTCGTATAGCCCGCTCGATAAACATAATTTGGTCAATGTCGCGCAAAAGTTCTAAACGACATTTTGTGAATCTAAGCATGCAATCCCATGTATACCCGGGCATACTGAAATACCACGCCGGATCCAAAACGTGTGTTGCCATACAAGTTTTTCGAAAATTTTCGAATATATCTGCCAGAAGAATAACGTCGGTTTTTAAATACAAATCTGAATACTCGCCTAAATTTTTTATTTCAAACGACTGCCAAACACTTTGTGCGTGGGAATATTTTTCTTCACTAATATTGCTTTCACTTAATTTATTATAGAATTCTTCAATCGGGGGTAAAGTTGTTTCATTTAATTTGTCTATATGGTCGATGTAATCGTAACAAAAAATACCTTTTTGCGACAGTAAATTTAATTTTGATTCGTCGAGATCGGAAAATTCTTTTCTTAAAATATATAGTTCATTTTTATCCATACTGGAAACTAAATTATCCAGAGATGCTCCCAAAAATCTAAACGAATCTATAAATCTAAATTTTATGTTATAATCAGGTTCGAAATATGTAAAAGAGATGTATTTTTCCTTATTAACCGGAACTATGGATACATAGCTTTTTTTTGCTAAAACCGGAAGCAGGAAGTGGCTATCGTATCCAGAAAGGTTCTGGAATACTACGGGCACTACAAATATTTTTTTAAAATTTAAATTACAAGCCTGATGGGCAAAACCTCTAAATTTACCAGTAAAATGATCATGGTCACGAACAATAACATCTTCTTTTAAAAAAGGTTTTTCACAAATATGACAATGACTCGACCTTTGATCTAGACTAATTTCACTATCCATTGGTATAATATCCTTAAATTTTGAACGAACAAATTTTGATAAATTAGATATTTCCTCCACGAACCAATCAATACAATCTAGACCACGATAACTTTTGAAAAATGATATTGAATCATCATAAGAACATTTAAAGTAATATGCAGCACTGTAAGCTTCGTGCTTTTGGTATTTCGAGGTTTTATCTGAAATTTTCAAATTTACTTTTCTCAATTGACTCTCAAAATCGGCGTAAATTACAAACGGAGTCCTTTGTTTATATATATGGTTTCGAAATTCAACGTAATCATATTTGGGAAAAGACACTTTATACTCATTGAAACTGGAACATATTGTTTCGTGGTCATGTAGACGAGTTTCGTTATTGAAATAATTCAAACACCTATCGCAAATGTATTTCTTGTGATTATATTTACTGAGCTGTGAGGAAACTAATCGAGACAAATTTTTAATGTAACAATAGTGATATTTTATTTCTTCATAATCATTATCTTGCGGATCAGGATCAAAATCATTAACTTTTGGATAATATTTATTTTGTATTAACAACAAATTTGAATGTTTTTCGCGTTTTTCTTTTGTTAATCGTGCAGGTAACACGGAATAAAAACTAGTTTTTTCATTTTTATTAAGCTCTAAGATATAAACATTGATGGAAATATCATTGTCTTTTTCAAATTTGCTTATTTTATTCATTTCCATAGGTGTTTGTAAATTTTCAGTTTTCAAAACACTTTTGTAGTATGGATATGAAGAGGGTAAATACTGACGAAAACGTGCTGGAAAGAGTCCGCATACAACTGACCAATAAAAACACGCTTGATCGTCATTTCTAATGTTAATACAAGCCCTTTTATTCGCAATTTCTTTAGGCAACTCAACGAAGGATGACCCGTTACCCATTTCAAATTTATTAATGTTAATCTCTAAATAAATAATATTATTTAAAGCCCACCCGGAATCACGTTCCTGAAACTCTGACATTTGATTTAAAATTTTATCTTGCACATTTTCAACAAACCAATCATTCAATTCTGTTCCTAAATCAACTACAGCATTTCCGGTACTCAGATATTTAACATCAACTTCGCCTTGGACATCATTTTTTGCCTTAATAAATTCACCGCAAAATGTGGTATTTACTTTCAGCAATAAAAATTTCTTTAAAATTTGACTAATTTTTTGTTGAAATATTGGACGAGAATCGTTTAAAAATTGAATTAAATCTTTATGAAGTAAATTAATTATGACACCAGTCTGAACTCTTCCCTGGAAACACGACGCTACCGATTCCCATACAACCATTTCATTTGTGTTTGTCTCGCGGCTACTACTTTGTAATCCCAATCCAAAATGCTTATGTTGATAATTAAGAATAATTTTTCTAATAGCTTTCAGATGTTGAATTGTAGTTTGTAATTTTCTTTTTAACCCAATAGATAAATCCTTTTCGTTAGAAACGATTTGGTTGCAAGATTCAATATTTTTATTTAGTCTCCTAAGCCACACATCACTATCTCTAAGAGTGAACTTGTCGGAAATATGCTTTTTTAATTTTTGTAAGGTTAAAATTAAGATTTGCGCTCTATGAATGATCTGCTTTACGCGCATCGTGGTTTATTAAATATATAACAGTAAATAAGACTTACCCTGTATAATATGTTGATTAATTTTGAATTATTTTGAATTTCTTTAAAGAGTTGGGCTTTCCAATATCTTTGGATCCCTCGTAGACCAGTTTGTACTGCCCCGACGCAAAGTGTTCTAGTCTCGGACGGAAAGCTTCTGTCACGCGAGTAGGAAGAAATACTACGGAATTTTCTAATTGCAGCAACACGGAATTGCCAAATTTTGTATTAACAATTTTGGCTCTAGTAATTTTAAACGGAACGCCTATCGGCAATTCATGCAGTTTGACAATCGGCTGCTCAAAATCACCTTCTGCAAGACAGGTTTGATTCAGTTGACTTAAGTCCATCTATAAATTATTATTAATTATTTTATCTCAAAATTAAAAAAATAAAAAAAACTTACGCTTAAGATTGCTGCTATTCTATTTGCGGTTACGGGTTGAGAGTACTAAGATGATCTTTAGGACCTTTATAAAATAATAACAAATGTTAAAGAATTAAAATAAGACAATAAAAAAGGTACTTACTGCTTTTTTGTACGAACACCAAACCACTAAGTTAGCTTCCACGTTGCACGAATAATACCAAAAACAACTACTGACAAAACAGAGAAAAATGAGATGTATTTATACGGTGCGAGAATACTTTCTAAAAGTTAACAAACGAAGACACCTCCACATGCGTTGCAACAAATTTTTCCCATTACGTTAATCCCACGGAGCAAATATAAAGGGGGCAATTAATTATTATTCTCAACAAGCAAAACAACTTGACATTTAGACTCGGCGCGTTTTGAAATTCCACATCCCATACGGAGATTGTAAAAAATGAAAGCAAGTTGGCCTTGATCTTTTGCGGCAACATACGTTCGTCCAACGTCCGAAACGGTTGCGTTCCCGTGTGAAAGCGTGTTGACCTTGAGACTCCTACCTGCACGGTTGTCTGGCGACAACATCGCGTCTATTCAAATCGGCGTTGGTGCTTGTGGGTAGAAGACCTTTCGACTTTTAATTCAACCATGGAAGGGAGTGCATGTGTATAAATACGTTGCATGTGTATTATAGACTATATTCAGTGCAATGAATACAGAAGTGCGATGTCCATTTCCCTACGACCCTACAACTGGTAAGTTTTATATTTTAATTACCTTTATACAGTGCGCGTCTTTTCTTGTGGGTTTCAGTTTGGGTTATCACTTTTTTGGTTAGTTTCTACCTGTTTTTAAAATATGATACTCATCTTTTTTACGTTGCATAATAACCGATTTAAATTGAGTGTTTTTAATAGCTTTTAAATGACAGTGAATGGAAAAGGGAATTTTGGCTTTTAAAAAATAAACAATTTTTAAATTTGTTTCAAAAATGTTTTATTTTTTGTACTAAAAAATTGCAGTTTGCCTTTTTGACAATAATAATCGAATTAAATTGAGCGTTTTTAATATCTTTTAAATGACAGTGAATAGGGAATTTTGGCTTTTAAAAAATAAACAATTTTTAAAATTACTGAAAGTTTTGTTTCAAAAATGTGCGTTTTATGGGGAAAACGCGAAATATATACATATTTTTGTTTATTTTTTGTACTAAAAAATTGCAGTTTGCCCTTTTGACAATAATACACTTACATTTAAATGACAGTGAATTGAAACGTGAATTTTAGTATGCGCGTATAACTTAAAAAACAATTTTTAAAATTATTTGATAACCCCCCTTTTTGGAAGTTTTGTTTAAAAAAAAAAAATGTGTGTTTTATAGGAAACGCTACATATCATACTTTGTTTTGTTCTAGAAAAAATCGCGGTTTGTCCGTATAACAAGTCGCATATTATGTTGGCGCATCGCTTAGGGCGTCACATATTCAAATCACACAAAGAGTACCGGGGGTTAGAATTCCCGGTACGACATGAAACGACAAGGGAACATCACCAGCAGCAGGAGCAACCCGGTGGATCAAAAGAAACAAAGGAGCAGCAGGAGTACCCGGGTGGGTGGTCGACGGAGTGGGACGGCGAGGAGTGCACTTCGTATTTAGATTTCCTCCGGGAACGGGAAGAAGAACAACGCAAGGAACAGGAACAATGGGATGGTCGACTGAATCGACATAAAAAGAAGAAGAAACTCCTCGCCAGACCAATTTTATAAATAAAATAAAATGTATTAAAATTCAAGTTTATTTAATTATCCTCCCGATCCACCGCGTCACCGCGCCGCACCGTCACCGCCCTCTACCGGGGGGGCCTACGACGGTCGGAGCGCGCGACATCTAGCAGCGACGGGCGGAACCGGGGCAAAACAGGACGCTACACAAGCTGGCGACATCTAGCAGCGACGGGCGGAACCGGGGCAAAACAGGACACTACACAAGCTGGGTGGGGGGCGGAGCGCACTCTGGTAGACAGGGGGGACACTAGGACGCCACGCGCGGGGGGCCCCCGCTGCGGGGGGGTTAGGAAATTGAGGTTATGTACGGTTTCTGTTGCTTATATCGGCACTATACATCTACTCCGCTCCAGTTACACTCGAACTGCAGCCCAAACTGGGGGTTGTTGGGGACGTAATTGGATTCCATTGTGATCCCTCGTTACCTGATTGGGGTGGGGGGGATGCTGTCGTCTCGGACCAATCCTGCGTGCGCGTCTCCCAAGACTCCAAAGACCAGAGGCGACGGCAGGCCAGCTTTGTTTACCGGGCTGTGATGTAGTTTTTTATTTCCCTAGCAAAAATAAACAATTTCAAAGTTCTGTTATACTTCGACCAGAAGTATAGTGCTTTTACAACCGATCCCGTCATTAGCTATGCCTACTGTTTATTTGGAATTTATCTACCCACACTAACAAGCGGGATATAGGTATGTTTTCAATATTTTTCCGAGCAATTCTTGAAACATGTATGTGGAGTTTCAATTAAGCTCTGAAGAAATCAACACGATGATTGGTGAAACGTCATCGAGTTGTGGTGCTTTTAATATAATGACTGCTAAAAATTTCATTGCTTGTTATGATTTAAACAAAAGTATTGTCCACATTCGCATTGACAA
The DNA here is from genome assembly GCF_029955315.1 of Cylas formicarius. Taxonomy (NCBI): domain Eukaryota; kingdom Metazoa; phylum Arthropoda; class Insecta; order Coleoptera; family Brentidae; genus Cylas; species Cylas formicarius. The sequence continues at coordinate 39,165,221 of NW_026844347.1, read as the reverse complement.
GGAAACCATTCAAATTGTAATTGACAGATAATAAAATCAGCATCAGAAAATATTAAAACTTACCGATTTACAGATTTAAAACGTCATTATAAATTATTTTTTCTGTTACCGCTATCCTTAGACTTCAAAGTATTAATAATATCGGTCTTACTTAAAATAAAACTAACAGATTTTTTTCAATAACTCCTAATTGCCTATATTTAGGTTTTTGTAATAAAATGGAAGACTCTTTAAAAAGTAAAAGATATTTTTTAGAAGTAACAACCGAGCGCTCTTAAAATATAAAAGTTCAAGTATAGGAGAACGGAAAAACGTCCTATAGTAATAAGCAATTAATGATTTGTTATAGTTCAACCAGAAATATAGTGCTTTTGCAAGCGACCCTGCTATTAACTTTGCCTACTGTTTATTACTTCAAAACCGCGGCCTTTTATAAAACACCCTGCCGAGCGGACCCTTACCCGTAACCATTCCAGGACCGTGCTAGGAATAGATATAGGAAAGTGACTAAATTGCTTTTGAATGGGATTATCCATTAACATTCAAGGCAACAAGATTATTACCGAAAGTTTCGGAATTTAAATTCAGGTAAAATTGTGGTCCGTAATAGAAAATAATTTTATACCTACCTGTGTTTAATGTTCTTTGGTTTGGCATACTACTTAGTTTAAGTTTATTAGTAATCATTCTTATTTCGTGCGTAATACAGCGTGTGCTGAATCGTGTGCGAATTATGCAAAGTATGCGCGAGTCTAGTGTAGAGTCTTAGGAGATGCTCCCGCCCAAATGTAGAAAACTCTTCTATTGAGACTAAGGAAGTTAAAAAAAATGTTTATTTGCAAGCATCTTTAGAAGAAGCGGCCACATTCACGAAAGTTCCAACATCAACTGTATGGAAAATTGTGAATAATCCCATTTGAAGATATAATGCGGCAGCTGTATGGAAAATTGCCAGGAAAAAAAGAAGCGATGCTGACATTTTCTCGAGTGTAGATGAAAGTGATCAAGATACAATACGGCATAAAATTTACCAGTTATACGAGGAACAAAGCGTGCCTATATTTAATATCTTAATTAGGAGGCTTGAAAAAGATGAAACCGGTGTTAAATGTGGCAGAACTGCCTCGTGAAAGTGTATTCAACACACGGGTTTTAGATTTAAAAAAATTGACAAAAGGCAAGTTTTAATGGAATCTTTTGGAATTCGGAAATGGCGACTGGAATATCTAGAAAAAATTTCGATTTACAGAGAACAACAAAGGCCAATTATTTACTTGGATGAAACCTGGTTCGGCGCTTATGATACCCCGAAAAAGTGTTGGGTCGGCTCAACTGATAAGTGTAAAACAAACGCGCCATCAAAAAGAGGTAAAAGAATAACTATTTTGCATGCTGGCTCTGAAGATGGTGGGATTCCAAATGGACTTTCTCTGTCTGCGAAAAATAGCAAAGATTCTTCTCTGGATTACCATGAAGACACCACCGCTGATTTATTTGAAAGTTGGTTTAAAAACCAACCAGTTCCAAACATTCCTCCTAATAGCGTAATTGTAATGGACAATGCAAGTTATCACAGTAGACAGTTGACTAAAACCCCTTCCACATGTGAGACAAAAGCAACAATCCAAAACTACATGTATAATAACGACATTTATTTTCACGAAGATTAGACCAAAAAGCAATTAATTGAGGTTCTACACAGCTTGAACCTACAAAAGGAATACGTCTGTGATAATTATGCAAAAAATCTGGGGCATACAGTTTTAAGGCTTCCACCTTACCACTGTATATTTAATCCCATTGAACATGTTTGGCACCAACTGAAATCTGCCAGTCGTCGTAACAATGTTTTTCCCCGTGTTAACTCCAATGTCCTCAAACTTATAAAAAGTTTTTAACATCCCTTCACAAAGTTGGGCAAATTCTGTTAAACATATAGAAAAGGCAGAGCAATCGTATATCCATATTGCAAATAATATAGAACAAATAATAATTAGAACAGGCGATGATAGCGATAGTGATACTGATATATTATGTGAATAATTTTAAGTAATTTAAGTAGGTAATAAAAATAAGTTGTAATTTTATTTGAGATTTAAACATAAATACATAAATAAATAAATATTGTTTAGTATCTTTCCTAACAAAACACCAAATAATTAAATTCTAAGCAAAGTACGGGACCTGTTCGGCCATTTTTCATTCTTACAGCTTGCCCGGGTCTTTCCTTAATTCGTATCAGTTACTGACTTTCTTATATCTATGAACAGACTTTAGTTTGTAAATATTACATTCGATGAAGGTATCGCCAAATTTGGATTAGTTGGTTATAGGTTAAGATTAGATAAACAATAATAAATGATCTATAATGTTATTTATGGTATTTAAGGTCAATTAAAGCGCTAAAGACTTATCGGCCTCTTAATGTGATCCAATCTTTGGTTTTAGTTTTAAACCTTTGAAAAGATTTTGATTCCTGTATATCTCTCGACAGCCTGTTGCTTCTTGTCAAGCTGAAGTAAGTAAGGTTTATGTTATTTCTTCCGTTTTTTATATCTTTTAAAATTTCCTCACAGTACAATTGTATCCATCCATCTAACTTTACCATAAATAATTAAATATTAGGCTTAGTTTGCGTAGATGTTTTCCAGAAGTCGTAAGTCATATGACTTTGAATTAAAGGGAAATAAAGAATTTTTAATTGATTGATATCAAGGAAATTTAAATGCACATTACAGCGAAATAAATTGTCAATTTTAATACCTAGATAAGTTATCGATGTCGCTTCTGGTATTTTACATTTATCAAATTTTAAGGTTCCTATTTTTGGAACGTTATTCTTGTAACTTGAGGAAGGCATGTGACGTGCGTTCAATTCATCTTGATAACGTTTTAATGGGCTGCAACTATATCAAGGTAAAGGGGAAGGTTAGTAGCTAAGTTTTTTGCAAGTGACGTGTAAAACAAAACACTATCAATTTTCTGACATAAACTTACATAATATTTTTTAAATTTAACACCTTGTATATTATGTATGTGTTTAATAGACTATCTTATCTTACCATACATTAATTGGGTTTTTATATCGCGTATTTTTCTATTACAACCCTTTCTTGTAGTGGACGAACTTTCATCCGTCCATAAAATGTTTTTCAAAAAATTATTATTCTCATCATGTCTATTTGAAAAATCCGAACAAAACTGCATCCTCCTTGGGCGTTCTTTATCGAAAGGATCTTGGATTACGTGCTTACAAAATCCAACTCGTGCAAGAATTGAAGCCAAACGATCATCAAGTAAGGCGTAGATTCGTCGAATGGGCCCAAAACGAGATTGCCGTTGTTCCCGATTTTCATAAGCGAATTTTGTTTAGCGATGAAGCGCACTTCTGGTTGAATGGCTACGTCAACAAACAAAACTGCCGCATTTGGAACGAAACTAATCCTCAAGTGTATGTCGAAACACCGTTACATCCAGAAAAACTGTTTGGTCCGCTTTATGGGCTGGTGGAATCATTGGTCCGTACTTCTTCAAAAACGATGGTGGCCAGAACGTTACAGTCAATGGTGATGGGTATAGAGCTATGATTGCTAACTCTTTTATTCCTGAATTGAATAACCACGATGTCCAGGAGATGTGGTTTCAACAAGACGGCGCAACATGTCACACAGCTCGTGCCACAATCGATTTATTGAAAGACACATTTGGTGACCGCCTAATTTCACGTTTTGGACCTGTGAATTGGCCTCCAAGATCTTGTGATTTAACACCGCTAGACTACTTTCTGTGGGGCTAGGTAAAATCATTGGTCTATGCGGATAAGCCACAAACGCTTGACCATTTGGAAGACAACATTCGTAGTGTTATTGCCGATATACGGTCACAAATGTTTAAAAAAATTAATCGAAAATTGGACGTCCAGATTGGACTACATCCGCGCCAGCCGTGGCGGTCATATGCCAAAAATCATATTTAAAATGTAATGCCACAAAATTATCTTTTGGATAAATAAAATTCATGTCAATCGAATAATCCATCGTTGTTTTATTGCAACTTAAAGTTATATACATCGAAAAAAAAAAAGCACCCGTTACTAATATGTCAAACATAAACAAATTTTTATTATATTTACTTATAAAATATAAAGTGTGTTACATCATTGCAATCGGAATCAGATATCCTATTAAACTCATATATAATATAAGTGTTGCAATTAAAAAAATATGACGTAGGCTTATATGTCAGAAAATTGATAGTGTCTTGTTTTATACGTCACTTGGAAAAAAACTGGTCTACTAACCCTACATTTTGTTTTTTTTTTTTTTTCGTTTACCTCGATAGCTCTTAAAACGAAAAAGGTACAGCCAATTAACATTAAAATTAAGAATCGAAAACTCACCCCCGTTAGGATGTATCCCCGAAAATGGCGCCCCTCGGTGGGACCGCGGTCTAGCCACAGACCATAAAACAACGCGCGCTCACCAATTCACCCACACACGCACACGCACCACCCGTCAAGATGAGCCGTTCATAATGAGACTGTTTAGAATATAGCGGGCAAAGTGACCGATCACCCTTATCGACTGGTCTGTCCTCCCCCTCCCGCCCACACCCTTCCTCGTGACGGTATAGGGTGTCATATATTGTTACCGGGCATTAATTCTCGATCACTTCATCGCACATTGTCGTCCATCGACGGGGACGTATTTAACGAATGATAATAAGAATTAACCGGCGGAGAAAATGCGAAATGCATTTTTTTGCATATGTTTGGGGGATTTATTGCATTTTATTTTGGCAGGGCAAATGTTTAATAAGAATAATAATAAAATGTCTTAATTAAAAATCAAAATATTACAATATAAGTTGTGATACCATAAGGACCAAGAAGACAGCACCAATAATCGTTAACAAAATACACACCCGCATACACCCGTACATGGTATCTATATATATAATAATAAACATATCTACGCTAAGGTGTAAGGTTGAATAACGCTTACAACTTTTTTTTTATCCAGTGCCATTTTAGCTGCTTCCATTATCCCCAGTCCTCCGTCTCTAAGTATATTCGCTATGTTCTTATCCCTTCGGCTGGATCTTCTCTCCCTTTTTGGCGTGGCAAGTGTTTAATAAAAATATTAATAGACTGTCTTAATTAAAAATCAAAATGTTACAATATAAGTTGTAATACCATAAGGACCAAGACGACAGCACCAATAATCGTTAACAAAATACACACCCGTACATGGTATCTATATATAATAATAAACATATCTACCCTAAGGTGTAAGGTTGAATAACGCTTACAACTTTTTTTTTATCCAGTGCCATTTTAGCTGCTTCCAGTATCCCCAGTCCTCTGTCTCTAAGTATATTCGCTATGTTCTTATCCCTTCGGCTGGACCTTCTCTCCCTTTTTGGCGTGGCAAGTGTTTAATAAAAATATTAATAGGCTGTCTTAATTAAAAATCAAAATATTACAATATAAGTTGTAATACCATAAGACCAAGACGACAGCACCAATAATCGTTAACAAAATACACACCCGCGTACACCCGTACATGGTATCTATACATAATAATAAACATATCTACCCTAAGGTGTAAGGTTGAATAACGCTTACAACTTTTTTTTTATCCAGTGCCATTTTAGCTGCTTCCATTATCCCCAGTCCTCTGTCTCTAAGTATATTCGCTATGTTCTTATCCCTTCGGCTGGATCTTCTCTCCCTTTTTGGCGTGGCAAGTGTTTAATAAAAATATTAATAGACTGTCTTAATTAAAAATCAAAATATTACAATATAAGTTGTAATACCATAAGGACCAAGACGACAGCACCAATAATCGTTAACAAAATACACACCCTCGTACACCCGTACATGGTATCTATACATAATAATAAACATATCTACCCTAAGGTGTAAGGTTGAATAACGCTTACAACTTTTTTTTTATCCAGTGCCATTTTAGCTGCTTCCATTATCCCCAGTCCTCTGTCTCTAAGTATATTCGCTATGTTCTTATCCCTTCGGCTGGATCTTCTCTCCCTTTTTGGCGTGGCAAGTGTTTAATAAAAATATTAATAGACTGTCTTAATTAAAAATCAAAATATTACAATATAAGTGGTAATACCATAAGGACCAAGACGACAGCACCAATAATCGTTAACAAAATACACACCCGCATACACCCGTACATGGTATCTATACATAATAATAATCATATCTACCCTAAGGTGTAAGGTTGAATAACGCTTACAACTTTTTTTTTATCCCGTGCCATTTTAGCTGCTTCTATTATCCCCAGTCCTCTGTCTCTAAGTATATTCGCTATGTTCTTATCCCTTAGGCTGGATCTTCTCTCCCTTTTTGGCGTGGCAAGTGTTTAATAAAAATATTAATAGACTGTCTTAATTAAAAATCAAAATATTACAATATAAGTGGTAATACCATAAGGACCAAGACGACAGCACCAATAATCGTTAACAAAATACACACCCGCCTACACCCGTACATGGTATCTATACATAATAATAAACATATCTACCCTAAGGTGTAAGGTTGAATAACGCTTACAACTTCTTTTTTATCCCGTGCCATTTTAGCTGCTTCCATTATCCCCAGTCCTCTGTCTCTAAGTATATTCGCTATGTTCTTATCCCTTAGGCTGGATCTTCTCTCCTTTTTTGGCGTGGCAAGTGTTTAATAAAAATATTAATAGACTGTCTTAATTAAAAATCAAAATATTACAAAATAAGTTGTAATACCATAAGGACCAAGACGACACTCGTCTCTATCTACCCTTAGGTGTAAGGTTGAATAACGCTTACAACTCTTATACAAATTTTTTCTAAATGTTTAACAGAATTTGGCCAACTTTGTGGAGGGATGTTAAAAACTTCGGTTTCTATAAGTTTGAGGACATTGGAGTTAACACTGGGAAAAACATTGTTACCACGAATGGCAGATTTCAGTTGGTGCCAAACATGTGGTAAGATGGGAAACCTTAAAACTGTGTGCCCTAGATTTTTTGCATAATTATCACAGACGTATTCCTTTTGTAGGTTCAAGCTTTGTAGAACCTCAATTAATTGCTTTTTGTTATAATCTTCGTGAAAATAAATGTCGTTATTATACATGTAGTTTTGGATTGTTGCTTTTAGTCAACTGTCTACTGTGATAACTTGCATTGTCCATTACAATTACGCTATTAGGAGGAATGTTTGGAACTAGTTTGTTTTTAAACCAACTTTTAAGTAAATCAGCGGTGGTGTCTTCATGGTAATCCAGAGAAGAATCTTTAATATTTTTCGCAGACAGAGAAAGACCATTTAGAATCCAACCATCTTTAGAGCCAGCATGCAAAATAGTTATTCTTTTATCTCTTTTTGATGGCGCGTTTGTTTTACACTTATCAGTTGAGTCAACCCAACCCTTTTCCGGGGTATCATAAGTGTCGAACCAGGTTTCATCCAAGTAAATAATTGGCCTTTGTTGTTCTCTGTAAATCGTAATTTTTTCTAGATATTCCAGTCGTCATTTCCGAATTCCAAAAGATTCCATTAAAACTTGCCTTTTGTCAATTTTTTTAAATCTATAACCCATGTGTTGAATACACTTCTATAAGGTAGTTCTGCTACATTTAACACTGGTTTCATCTTTTTCAAGCCTCCTAATTAAGATATCTAATGTAGGCACGCTTTGTTCTTCGCTTCGCGTTTTTTTCCTCGCTGAAATGGGATTATTCACAATTTTCCATACAGTTGATGTTGGAACTGTCGTGAATGTGGCCGCTTCTTCTAAAGATATTTGCTTGCTGGCACCACGTTCAATGGGAATCAAATAAACATTTTTTTTAACTTCCTTAGTCTCAATAGAAGAGTTTTCTACATTTGGGCGGGAGCATCTCCTGAGATACGATTCAACACACTCTGTATTACACACGAAATAAGATTAATAATAAACTTAAACTAAGTAGTATACCAAACCGAAGAATATTAAACACAGGTAGGTATAAAATTATTTTCTATTACGGACCACAATTTTACCTGAATTTAAATTCCGAAACTTTAGGTAATAATCTTGTTGCATTGTATGTTAATGACCACCCTTGGATAATTCCGTTCAAAAGCAATTGGCCACTTTCTTATATCTATGAACAGACTATACAAGTCTTGTACTTTAAGGGTTTTTTCTTAAGTTCTCCCCTAAGGTACTGCTGTTTCTTTGGGAACCATATTGATGTCAAACTTGTGTTGTTTTTCTATAAATTTAACCATCGTTTGATAAATCATTTTTTCTGTTGTTTTTGAAAATGTACTTTTGCTGTCTTTAGTTCTTCAGCAAACTTTCCAGTTTATAGCATATTCCTTTCTTAGAATTTTTTGAGTTGGCAGCCTGTGCGTCTGCGAAACGTATAGCTTTTATGATTATTTCCGAAGCGTCGGAGAAAGGGGGGCGGGGGGCGTTGGAAATATTGGGCCCTCTCGCCAGGGTCGATCCGCACAATGAGAATCCTTATTGGTCGCTAAGACTGAACGCGTGGTTACAAATAGGGGTGGAAACTCCGCCCCGTTGCTGTGGGGTGGTTTATTGTGCCCGGGGAACTAAGGGGCCTCTTTCAACGCGACCGAGTTACGTTTGCGGCTGTTATAAGTCCTATACAGGGTGTTTTCTAATTGATTGTCAATAGTAATAATGAACAAGATAAATAATAAACGATAAACTACCTACTATTAACGAAATTATCTGTTAATAAATTAATAACAAGTTTTTTTTAAAAGTAGAACATAGAAAATGGATAAGTTGTTGAAAGTGTCCTCCACTTTGAAGGACACGCTTTATAAATATTTTATAGAAACAAACAGGAAAAACAGATAGACAATTACTTAAGTAAGAAATAATAATGATTATAATTCTCTGCATGCTGTTATATTAACCATATTGTTACGACCATGAAAACTTTCCCAGCCTGTATGTCAAAAGTTAAGAGGAAGTTTTCTTGGCTCCAGTATCACGATAAAACTTCTTCTTCTCTGTCTTCTTTTAAATATATATCTTAGTGGGCCCCAAAAAAAAAATTGAAGTCTTGCGTCAAATAGTTTTTGTGTAGGTTTCACCAGATCGAACGTCCTCCCTATAGTCCAGATATGGACCCCGGCGACTATTATTTGTTTGGATATTTGAAAAAGGACTTACGCGGACGGCGGTTTAACGACGAAGTTGAGTTAAAATTCTTCAATCCTACATCAGTCCTCGGACTCAGTTTGTAGAATTGAATTCTGCAAAATCCCAAACGACCCGCATCACATCTGGAATTCCTCAAGGGTCCCATTTGAGACCATTGTTATTTTCACTGTTTATCACAGATGTCAGTAAATGTTTTTTCTTTGCTAAATCAGCGTCATACGCAGATGATCAGAAATCATACGCGCCCGTGACAAGCCTTAACGACTGTCATAAGTTTCAAGAAGATCTTGATCGTTTTTATGAATACTGTGTGAAAAATCGTCTATTTTTAAATATTGATAAATGTTACTGTCTTAAGTTCAGCAAAAAAAAAGTTGAGCAGATTAGGGATCTTGGAATAACTATAGATGTAAAATTAAGTTTTGATATCCACATTGAGAATATAGTAAAAAAAGCTTATAAAAATTTAGGTTTTATATTAAGAGTTAGCAAGGAATTTCAGGATCGCAAATCGCTTATTATTCTATACAATTCCTACGTGCGATGTCACCTTGACTATGGCGGTGTGATATGGAGTCCTCAGTATCATAAATATATTGACAGAATCGAGAGAATACAAAAAAAGTTTGTTTTCCATTTAAATTTTAGATTTAACCGTAACTTACTAACTCATTCGTATGAAGCTAGTCTTAATTTCTACCATATACTGAAGTTATCTGTTAGAAGAATTATCTCCAGTGCTATATTTTTGCATAATATTATTAATAGCAGGATTGACTGTCCTTTACTGTTGGAAAAACTCTCCTTCAATGCCAGAGTCGTTATAACAAGAACTCCTTCATTATTTTACGTGCCTAGATTTAATACAAACTTAGGTAACAATTCCCCAATATCTCTTTTACATAGACATTGCATTTTTTTTTTTCGTTCATTGACATCTTTGCGTTATCACTTAATTCATTTCGAAATCAAGCAATTAGGGTTTTTCTATAAATTTATTTTAATTTTTGATTTGTTTTCCTTATTTTTTCACATTTGTTTTTTGTAATTCACGCACTTAATATACAGTGTTAGTTTTGGTTTAGTTTGGTAAGTTTGATAGTTATTATTTTTTTTTTATCTTCTGCTTATCGTAGATATAGGTAGGTACATACTTATAAGTTTTACGGTGTTAATTAAATAATGGTATAATTGTTAGTGTGTCCTTGTAAATTGTGAAGTTAGTTCTTCATGTTAGGGCACCTTTGTAATAAATAAATAAATAAAAAAGAGGCTGTTTTAGCTCATTTTGCAGACAATCCTAAAGGATATTTTTTTGAAGGGATTGAGTTGTTAATAAAGAGATGTAATAAGTGTATTGAAGTTAAGGGGATTATATTGAAAAATAATTAAAAAATATTACTCTACTTTGTTTCTTTCAGACCGGGAAACTAGTTTTGGCACTGCCCTCCTACATTCAATTAAAAAACTGCCTCTATAAATATTAAATAATGAATATTTATGTTTATTTTTTAGTTTAGTTACTTATTTTGTGTTTATGTTTAGAAGGTTAGATGGTAAATCTTCCATATTAAAAAATTAAAAAATATCTATATTTTGGTTACAATAGCAGTGGTCATAAAAAAAATTATGATATTTTATGATTATTATCATTGTTATCATAATTAATATTATCATTATTGTTATTGTTATTATTATTATTATTATTATTATTATTATTTAAAAAACTTTAAAGTTTAGGCATGATAACCCTTAATGAAACTCACTTAATTTTGTCGAATTTGAATAATACCGAGAGGAAACCGTCAGTCATTTGGGCGAAAAAAATCGTGCTTGTTGTTTTAGAATGCGTTGAAAATAACGCGGAACGTATATCGCGTATAATATGGTACGGGACGTCCGCATGAACGATCGTGTCAGGTGGTGAACGGATGATGGGGATCGTTACGATATTGCTCGCTACCTCCGGCACCCAAACTGGCTATCCGATTTCACAGAGGAAGCGTATATATGGGAATACCACGTATGCCACCCTGAATACGCTTAATTCGGGTTTAATTTGAAATAGAGATCTTCGGTCGTCGAGATCGTCAAATTTTGAAAACTTATTTGGAGTTTGTTGAGAACCCGGAAATGTGAAAACCGTGCTGGAAAATAACGGTCGACCCGCTAGCGCAGCACCGAGGCGCGAAAAAACTCTCCGAACATACGAGGTGTGTTCAAAAAGTAAGGTGTCACAGAGGGCCACATCCGGTGAATATGGTGGCTGAGGTGTGATTGCGGACGAACCTCGCTTGAATAACTGATGAAAACGTTGAAAAAATGAAACAAATGATGTTGAAAAATCACTATTAGAGAAGTGGCTGAAGAATGGAGAAAAATGAACAAGAGAGCTGTTAAGCGAAGTCAATGATGATCCTGTTATGCTCAAAAAGTTCGTTAGTGGTATCCAATCATGGGTATATGGTTATGACGTCGAAACCAAAGCCCAGTCGTCTGTATGGAAGAACTCAGCATCAAATGTCCAGGTTTTGCTTACCGTTTTCTTTGATTGTCGTGACGTATTACACCAAGAGTTCTTACTATAATTTCGTACGGTCAATAAAGAGTATTGCCTTGAAGAAACCGTCCGGAATTATGGGAAAACAATTCCTGGATTTTGCATCACGGTAATGCCACGGTCAAGAGAAGGAAAGCCTCCTATTTTGGCCACATTTTTATCATGATCATGGAAGGAAAGATAGAAGGCAGGCGCGGCATGGGTAGAAAAAGATTTTCATTGTTGAAAAACCTTCGAGATTGGTTCCATGTACGTGATGCCAAAGGTTGATTGCCAGCCTTCACTAGAATGAAGCAGTGGAAGAAGAAGAATGCAAGTTAATGCTCAATACAAACTTCTATATTCAAAAATTTTAAAATGAAGCGACGATTATTTAGTTAAAAATTCGGAATAGTCAAACGAAGCATTTGATTATGTTAAAAAAAAACTTAAAATATTGAGAATTTGCCTTTTTTGATTTAATAGTCTTGAGTATAAGCGAAGCTTGCTTATGCTCAAACTGAGCTTAACCTAACCTATTCCAACCAAGTATTTTGTTTTTTCCGCGCACAAGAAAGCTGTTAAAAAACAAATTCCTGTCTTTAAGTTTTTGTTTATATGTTCTACCGTTTCTTAGATAAAACAGATCCCGTACGTGAGACATTTGACTGGAAACGTCAGACGTCGAACCAGAACTAACCAAAACAAACCAGAATTTTGCCCCAGAAGAGAAGAACCAGCGTCCCAGTTAATTTGCTCGCTCAGTTTTCCACGAATCGGTCCATTCCTTTCCTGCGTTGCAATCGTGGAACTTTCGAAATCTCTGGCGTGTGTTTATCGATTACTTTTTGCAAGGCTTCCCGGCAACGTCGTCATCGTCGGACGTTGCTACGGCTTCCAAGTCTTTATTTTATTCCAGGAGGAGAATTGCGTATTTAAAATGTTGATATAGGACGTAGGGTAGGGCGAAAAGTCAACAAATCTATAGAAACATATTTAAAGCTAGTTTTGGCACTTACCGTATCGGTAAGGTAAATAATACGCAAAGCTGTTGTACGGTGCTTGCCGCCTCGCTTACGTCACCGATCCTCCGGTTTGATTATTTTTCTACTTGCTCTTTGGGCGACAAATATGTTAAACCCGCGACATTGCCCTTCCTAAGAATCCAAATGTAAGTATAGTCTGTGTCAAGTTATTTCCGAGTTCATAAAATATCCGCTAGGGGGCGTAAAATTTATTAAAAACAGCTATTTTTATGATTTTCTCGAAAAATTCAAATATAAGGGTATAAATATTTTTATCTAGGAAGAAAGAGCGTAAAATAACACAGAAAGTAGTGAAATATAAATAAAAATGTGTTTATTAAACACATTTTTCAACAGTAGCATAGTCCAGAGAGGACAGACGTGACGTGAGATGCTTTTGTTTTCTACTAGAGTTAAATATGATTTGGTCCTAGTTTGTCCATAATAATCGCCAATAATCAATAATGTTTAACAAATGAATAGTAAATATAATTTATTAATAAATTACATATTATTGAAGGAATGTCAATGGCTGAAGCAGAGACTGATGCTTTTTCTACACAGAGAAGGCTGTAGCTTTGCCTTGAGAATGATGGACACCAGTTTGAACATTTGGGACACCATTAATGATTTGACTATGTTTAGTGTTAGGTTTTCTTTATTGTTAGATTTTGTTTATTGTTAGGTTTGGTTTGAATTAAAATAAGTTTATATAGTTCAAGGCGTCACGTCAAGCTCAGACATCAATTTATTGAGGTATTCCCTAAATAATTCTTTCTAACCTAATTTTCTCTCAATTATGTTTTACATATAAAATAAAATAAAAGTAGTATCGAAACTTTACTATAAATTTCATCTTTCATCCTAGCTTAAAATATTTTCGAGAAAATAATAAAAAATAATAAAAATAATATCGTGATATCGACAAACCAGTTGAAGCTCGTATAATACTAACCAAAAAAACCTATTACCATTATTTGACCCTTCCCCAAATTGGCGAGATGGAAAAAAATTGTTGAAACAAAAAAGTTTCGTTATATAGAGTAGATTACGCCAAAATTAATTCTGAATATTTTCGAGAAAACCCGTTTTTTCTATTTTACGGTAGAGGTTGTGCCCCCTGGCGGCCAGTTTACGAACATGAAATGAAGGTAATTAAATCTCCAATTGCGTAATCTGTGTGATTCCAACTCTATGGCGGGTGTTATATTTATATTGGTTTCATCTTCTTCTAGCTTCTAGTGTCAGTTTACCCCTGAAGATTTGTAAATAGCATTACGGTAGCCTGTGGAACTTTCTTTCCAAAAATAATTCTTTCTTCTAAATGCTAGCTTAAGAAGTTCCTGACTTGAATAGTGTAAAATTTATGATTTTAACACTTATTAAAATACAACTTCGATGCTTGGAATTATTTAACGTCAAAGTCGGAGCCTCCTGGAAAAATTGTGACAAATAAGTCGTGGCCTACTAATTTTCCTTTAAAGCTTTGACCATTTCATCTTTGCCGTGCGTATAATAGGAGCAGAGATCCCTGTATAGAGGAGCGAATCTGGGACCCATTGTAAAGTGCGTTCAATTTATCTTGATATTTTTTTTTGTTTTTAGAGTTATCAAGGGAAATAAAAAATCAAAATGTAGGGTTAGTAGCCAAGTTTTTTTCCAAGTGACGTATAAAACAGAACAATATCAACTTCACATTTTTTAAATGGAACACCCTGTATATTATATATGCGTTTAATACAATGATGTAACACACGAGCGGCACACGGCGATAATTTCAAATCTGTGTTTTAGATGCCAGTTTCTTTTACATGATGATGTAGCCCATATAGACAGATTAAACTTTTGTATTTGCGGTTTTTAAATAGTGTTCGCGATATTCCGTGCAATATTAAAAAACATAATAAGTACTCGAAATTTGCAGCTACCGACTTCAGACTTGGTAGAGAAGTAGAAGTCTGGACCCGCATTTAGACTCTTTAAATTAGGAGCAATAAAATAACGCGAAGTATTTTTTTTTAACTATTTTTAACGCTATAACTTATGTTTTACGCACTTTTTGTAAAAAAACGTGACCACTAACCCTACATTTTGCGTGGCCGAGATAAATTGAACGCGCGGTACACGAGCAAGCCGAAAACCAGTAGGCCGTGGAAACGGCACAAAAACGGGAATTATCTTCGGCAGATTTAACCCGCACGAGGTTAGGGGTCGGGATTGAAAGAGTATCCCGAAGGCAAACACAGGTGCCCCGTATCGTATATCGTCGTTTCCGCAAAAGAAAAACAGTATCTGCTCTTGATTAAATAGCCACTCTTTATTTGTTCAGCGTTTAGACGGCGAGGGGTTGGAGGGGGGCACGTGGCGATCAGTGGGCGGTCGGCCGATTAGTACGCGTAATTAATACCCCCGCGAAACGGCCGAGTCTTTTTCGGGCCACCTTTCGATGCGCCGACCGAGGATTAGCGCGTCCCAAATCTGAAACACGCGCCCCTGGGACGTTTGATTCTACCGATTTAATTATCTAGAGTGCCCCGGTGACGTATGCGAGGGCGTTCGTTTTGCGTTTCAAACCGCACGCGGCCGTGCGATACATCGGGCCGGACATGGACTGTCAACGTCGTGACGCGACCGTGTGTAGTAATCACCGACGTGTGTAGCGGGCCTGTCAGTTACGGCGCGGCGCGTCGGAACTCAAACGACAACTTAACCTCGCTTATTTGAATGCGACATTGTTTTGTTACATGATGCGACAAAGATATGACAGGTCGTCGTTTTAAATGACGTCACGCGAAGCTAAAAACTCATTAATTTGCTATTTGTAGGAACCAAAAATGCAGAGACATATCAAAAAATCGTTACGAAAATTATACAAATTTTGTATTAAACGTCTTTTTCCGTTAAAATAAAGAAAAATTCCTTTAAAAAATAATGATTTCATTTGCGAGATGCAAAAGCTGAAAATAACCACCGGTATTGCTTCATTTTTCGGAGGGAGGCCTTTATTGACAGGTTTTACTCTATCATAATCTCCCACGCCAATGAGAAATTATTGCCCCGCCTAAATATAAATGATGCGTGATACAGGCTAAGGGAAATAAAAAAATGAGACGCATTCCATTCAAAATCGGCCTTTATTCGATTCCTATACAAGTTAGCGATTACAATTAACCTACTGGACCTTCGTCGGGTCCTGGAAGATCCCCTTGGAGAACATCAGCTGCCATTCCTTGCCGTTCGGGTACTCGTAGTTCTCTATCGCTTCCGTCTTCATGGTAGTGCTGTATCCGGGCGCCTGCGCAAAAGAATTACGTCACTTCCGACGCGCCACCTATCGACGCGAAAGCATACCCTGGGCGCGAGATAGTGCGCGTTCTTGATGATACAGGGGTCGACGAAGTGCTCGTGTTGCTGGTCCACGAACTCTATCACTTTGCCCTCGCTAGTCGCCGACAAGGAGGCGAAGTCCCACATCTGCAGGTGCTGCACCATCTCGCAGAGGCCGACTCCGCCCGCGTGTGGACACACCTTTACTGCGGATTAGCAAAGGAGCGATAAAAAAAAGCGCAATAATGCATAATAACTGAGAATGTTAGGAATTATATATGAGGTAATAATTACAGTGAAAACTCCCTACTCTGCTATGTATTAATCCAGTCTGTATAACGAATTTCTCAATCTATATACCCAGAAAATGGCACATCAGGTATGGTCTGTTCATACATATAAGAAAGTGACCAATTGCTTTTGAATGAGTGGCCATTAACATACAATGCAACAAGATTATTACCTAAAGTTTCGGAATTTAAAGTCAGGTCGACTTGTGGTCCGCAATAGAAAATAATTTTATACGTACCTGTGTTTAATATTCTTTGGTTTAGTATACTACTTAGTTTAAGTTAATTAGTAATCATTCTTATTTCGTGTATAATACAGCGTGTGTTGAATCGTGTGCGAATTATGCAAAATATGTGCGAGTCTAGTGTATCTCAGGAGATGCTCCCTCCCAAATGTAGAAAAGACTATTCTATTGAGACTAAGGGAGTTATAAACAATGTTTATTTGACTCTCATTGAACGTTGATGAAAATTCCAACATCAACTGTATGGAAAATTGTGAATAAACAACAGGAACAGGAACAAAGCGTGCCTACATTAGATATCTTAATTAAGAGGCTTGAAAAAGATGAAACCGGTGTTAAATGTGGCAGAACTGCCTTATGGAAGTATATTCAACACCTGGGTTTTAGATTTAAAAAAAATTGACAAAAGGCAAGTTTTAATGGAATCTTTTGGAATTTGAAAATGGCGACTGGAATATCTAGAAAAAAATAGGATTTACAGAGAACAACAAAGGCCAATTATTTACTTGGATGAAACCTGGTTCGACACTTATGATACCTCGGAAAAGGGTTGGGTTGACTCAACTGATAAGTGTAAAACAAACGCGCCATCGAAAAGAGGTAAAAGAATAACTATTTTGCATGCTGACTCTCAAGATGGTAGATTCCAAATGGACTTTCTCTGTCTGCGAAAAATATTAAAAATTCTTTTCTGGATTTCCATGAAGACACCACCGCCTGATTTATTTGAAAGTTGGTTTATAAACAAACTAGTTCCGAACATTCCTCCTAACAGCGTAATTGTAATGGGCAATGCAAGTTATCACAGTAGACAGTTCACTAAAATCCCCTCCTCATGTGACACTTACAAATAATAACGACATTTATTTTCACGAAGATTATACCAAAAAGCATTTAATTGAGGTTCTACAAAGCTTGAACCTACAAAAGGAATACGTCTGTGATAATTATGCAAAAAATCTAGGGCTTACAGTTTTAAGGCTTCCACCTTACCACTGTATATTTAATCCCATTGAACATGCTTGGCACCAACTGAAATCTGCCATTCGTCGTAACAATGTTTTTCCCCGTGTTAACTCCAATGTCCTCAAACTTATAGAAACCGAAGTTTTTAACATCCCTTCACAAAGTTGGGCAAATTTTGCTAAAAATATAGAAAAAGCAGAACAATCGTATATCCATATTGCAAATAATATAGAACAAATAATAATTAGAACAGGCGATGATAGCGATAGTGATACTGATATATTATGTGAATAATTTTAAGTAATTTAAGTAGGTAATAAAAATAATTTGTAATTTTATTTTAGATTTAAACATAAATACATACATAAATAAATAAATATTGTTTAGTATCTTTCCTAACAAAACCCCAAATAATTAAATTCTAAGCAAAGTACGGCCCTGTTCGGACATATTTCATTCTTATAGCTTGCGCGGGTCTTTCCTTAATTCGTATCAGTTAGTCACTTTCTTATAGGTATGAACAGACTTTACCTTCTTATTTGAACAAAGCTTTTTAATTTCTTCAATAAATTTTAATTTAACGCTTACTAACTAACCAATACTAACAAAAAAAAATTAAAAACATAAATTTTCTGAAGCCAAAATCTAACTATGAAATATGCAAAATGATAAATGTTTTATGCATAATTACTAAAATAATTATTGGTATTTTTATTTTCTTCCTCAGTATAACCCACTTGAAATATCTTCAGTTATTTAACATACGCATTAGTTTTAATTACTTGTCAAAGGTAAAACATTGTTAAAACAATTGCAAGCATAGATAATATGGTTGCTATCAAGGCAAACTTGACCATTTTTAAACAATATGTTCAGAAATCGCGAAAAAAAATGATGCTGCCGTCATTTTGACAGCTTGCAATCGTCGTTTGTTTTTTCTGACACTTGCAAAATTCACCCTGTAGGTGGGTGTCAAAATATAATGAACAACCCCGTACCTACTTTTTATTATTACGGTATTACGTGTAACTCATGTAAAACATATCAGTGTTAACGGAGTATCTCATAAATAATTCTCAGTTGGTATGCAAAATCACTAACACTTTTACTAATTACGCGCGACTGCCAAAAAACTTAGGTTTTCAGATGATAACCAATTACGCATAATTACTAAAATGCTGAGTTATCACGCGTTCCGACAGTTTTCGTATATTAAGGGTTCAACAGTCTCCAAAAATCATCAAATTTCGATCCGTTTCAACATCTCGAGAAAAATGTTGTCTGCTTTAATTCTTATATCTTGATAATTAATAATAATAATAATTATTATTAGTATTCAATTATATTTTATTCACTTATTATATAAATTAAACAGAGTGTTACCCAACGTCACTGCCAAAAGGGGGGAGAAAAACTCGCACCTAATTTTAAGACGAAACTGCATAAATTTTTTCGAAATACGGGGTGTTCAAGAAATAAAATATGATGCATTTTAGTTCCAAACGATATTTGGTATAACAGATTACAATCAATCAATAGTTAGCAAATAAAAAAAAGAGAACACATTCGAAAGGCAAATAGTGTACTATGTACTAAACTAATAAATTAAAGAAATGAAAGACTATGATTCAGATCTCACTTTATTTATATAGCCCGCATAGACAGCAAAAACTTTTACATTTAAGGTTTTCACCTATTGTACAGGGTGTTCCCGATATTCCGTGCTAAATGAGAAATGTGTTAGGTGTCCTAAATTTGCTGATATTAACTTCAAATTTAGCAGAGAAGTAAAAGTCCGTGTCCACATTTAAACAGTAGAAATTAGGGGCAATGCAATTTTACCAAGTAATTTTTAAAAATGTTTGAATTTTTTTTTTTTTGGTAATTTTAGCTTCCAAAAAAATATGTTTTCCTCCATAATCGTTCATCCGATTGGCAAAATTCTTTAACCGGCAGACGCAGAAGATCCAGTGCAATAACATTTATTTCGGGCATTTTTTCGATTATATACAGGGTTTTCAAATTATAGTCAAAAATAAATTATTAGCCGCAAATCAAAAATCGTAAAAAATATGGCTAATTGGTTCAAACGGTGTCATAGGGCGCATCAAGACCTACAATTTTTGTATTATATTTGAAAAAATCCATATCGAAATCGTTATTTCGGGGACTGTCAAGACGCGGTGACGTCATTGATTATTACAGCGCACTGCATGGTTTCAGAAGAAACTTATTTCTCCAAAATATTGCTTCAGCAATTTTCTTACTTTTTTCAAGTGTGCACCAAACTCCTCAGTCAAAGCGAGATAGGGTACATCAAAATAATAAATATCATACTTCTTATAATAAAGGTGCTTCAAAAATTTCTAATGAATCTTTTCTAATTCGACTTTATATACAGAATCATCCGAACTCCCGATAATCGAACAATATTCGAGAATACTCCTAACATATGCATTATACAGTAGATTCATCGTTTCCTTATTTTGAAAACCGGAAGAATTTCTAACCGCAAAGCCTGTAACCGTTTTTTGTTATGCTGTCTATATGTTTATTAAATTTTAATCCGGAATCAAAAATTACACACCAAGATCCTTCATTCCTGTTTTTCGTTTTATTATAATTTCTTTCATTTAATATTGATACATGATAGGACTTGATCACATAATAAGCGGCTTTGTATTTTTATTTTATTTTATTGTTATTTTATCTTTTGTGAGGTTTTAGAGTAAGCGATCATTTGAATTACTCGTCGAATTTTATTTTTTCAATACCCAGCAAAAATTTTATGTCCCATTAGGGGACAATTTTCCTCCTTCGTTGCGAGACCGAGAGATCTTTCTCCCAATACGTCGGCAACGCTGCATTATGCTTTAAAAATAAAACGTTGCCACTTTATGGGCTGCCATCTGTAGGTGAGCGGCGAAACTTTGGTTAGTTAGGAAACTGTAATTTCGTTATCGGCCGAACGCTGGGCGCGGAACAGCGCAATTCAATCTACTTGCTTGGTTCAATGACGACGGTGATGGTGGAAATAAATATTTATTTCCGAAGGAAATCGGGAATTCACTTACCACCTAATTTCTTCGCCATTAGGTATACGCTGAGGATCTCGTTGACGCCTCCGATCCTGGCCGAGTCGATCTGACAGTACTCGAGGGCCTCGGCCTGAAGGAACTGCTTGAACAGTACACGGTTGCAGCACATTTCTCCAGTGGCTACCGCTATACCGAGCGGTTTCAAAGCTTTGGCGATCTGGGCGTGGCCGAGGACGTCATCGGGACTGGTCGGTTCCTCGATCCACAGCGGCTTGAACTTGGCGAGCTGCTTCATCCAGTCAATGGCCTCCTGGACCTCCCAGACTTGGTTCGCGTCCACCATCTAAAAGGCGGGAACTTTACCCGTCATAATTTGCGCCAATGGGAGATTTGTTACGAAAAACGAAAAACGACGCCTTGACAACAGAATTAATAATTTTTACAGACGCAGCTTACTAGAATGATAAGAAATAATTATAAAGATTTCATTCAAAAAATATATGTTTTATTTTTGCAAACTTTACGACCCTGTATGTCAAAAGACGTTTAGGACATATTTTCGTGTGAAAGTTCCTTTTTAAAATGGACCCAAAAATCAATATTAAATTGTAATACAAATATTTTAATATCTGATTAGTCTTGTTTATTTTTATATATATACATAATTAACTAACTAAAAATCTGAAATTAAAATGTATATATGTATGTATGTATTATATTTTAAGGATATTATTGTATGTTTTTTTTGTTTGTTATAGAGTTTGATATGTTAATTAAGAATATATTGTATTTATATATATATATATATATATATATGATGACACTATATTCCGGGATATCATCCGTTCGCTCGTTGAACTCCGACTGGAATCCTGCATCCGACTGGAATCCTGCAAATCTTGCATCCGACTGGAATCCTGCAGACGTTTCGCCAAAATCTCACTTGGCATCTTCAATGCTCGCGCTCCGAAAACACTTCGAACACTGGGAGGTTATCGGCGGTGCGTGAGGTATTTATACTCTGCGCCGGAGATGGTAACGGTGCTGCTTGTGCGTGGGGGGAGGTGGCTCCGCCCCCTGAATTGTCGCGTTGTTAATTTCGCCCGATCGTAGTTGCGATGTCCCCGTTGGCTGCTGCGCATCGCTCTGCTGTTTGATTATCGTTCTCCACGTGTTGGATAAATGCAGAGCGTCGTCTCTCGTATTGAGGTGTCCGGACTTTTCTATTTCGATGGCCTCTCGTATAATCCTAGTCCTAAAATCAGGAATATTAGCTATTTGTTTGCAAGTGCCGAAATCAATTTTATGGCCTGTCTGATGTTGGTGCTGAAACAAAGCAGATGTTGTTTGTTTGTTTCTTATGGCTAAACGATGTTCCTCGAGCCTGGCTGAAATCCTTCTGTTGGTCTGTCCCACATACGTCAGGCTGCACGATCCGCATGCTACACTGTATACTCCTTGGTTTTCCAGAGTAATTTTTTGTTTTGGGTTTCTTAGTATTGCTCCGATGGTATGGTCAGGTTTGTATGCCGTTGATATGTCGTGTTTCCGTAATATTCGGCCGATTTTGTCAGTAACCCCCTTGATGTATGGCAGGACAGCGATCGATCTTCGTTGGGTCTCGTCCTGCACTCTCTGCTGCGGCTGTTGTTGTTTACTGATTGCCTTGCTGATGGTGCGCCTTTGGTATCCGTTTTGTTGAAGACAGGTACTAATTTTCTTCAGTTCTTTATCTCTGTTCCTCTCGTTTGTGAGCCTGAAGGACCGAGCAATTAATGTATTTGCCACTGCCTGTATCTGTGATGGGTGGTGATGAGATTTAGCGTTCAGATATCTATTAGTGTGTGTTGGTTTTCTATAGACAGTGTGTTCCAAGTGTCCATCTTCGGTCCTTGTGATGTGCACATCTAAAAAGGGCAGACTGTTATCCTCTTCAAGTTCTATTGTAAATTGAATCCTTGGGTGAATGGAATTCAGATGATCTAGGAATTTCAAAAGCTCCTCCTTGCCAAAAGGCCATACAACAAATACGTCATCAACGTATCTTGTCCATAGTTTTGGCTTCAGATTTGCCTTCTCTATTGCTTTCTTTTCGAAGTAAATCATGAAGAGGTTGGCAATCACAGGTGAGAGAGATGATCCCATTGCTGCTCCATCTATTTGTCGGTAAATTTTCCCGTTGTGCATAAAGTAAGCGTTTTTCAGGCAATGTCTTGACAGATCCATTATGTATGGCGGAAGATCTTCGTTTTCTTCTATAAGCAAGAGTGCCTCTTCTACTGGAATACTCGGGTAGAGGGATTTGACATCGAAACTTGCCATAATGTCGTCCTTGTCCATCCTGAGAGAACCTAAAATCTGAGTGAAATGTTCTGAGTTTTTAACATAGGAATCTGCCTTTTCCACTATAGGCTGAAGTGCACTGGCCAGATGTTTTTCCAGCTTGCATAATGGTGAGTTAAAGGCGCTTACGATTGGACGCAGGGGAACCCCGTCCTTATGGATCTTTGGGAGCCCGTAGAATTTTGGGCAACGACTCGATTTTTCCCTCGGAATAAGTTTCTTCTTTGTATCCTCGTTTATTGATGAATCGAGAATTTTGGACTTAGTTGTTTTTTCCAAATATGTCGTGGGATCTCTGGTGACTAGTTTGTATATTGGGTCGTTCAAAATATCCTCCAATTTTGCATTATAATCCGACGTATTCATGACGACAGTGGCATTTCCTTTGTCTGCTGGCATTATTAGAATGTTTTCGTTTTTGTTTAGATTCCTTAAGGCTTGCATTTCTTCTCTGCTTAAGTTTGGTTGCGGTGGTTTTGACTGTCTTAAGACTCTGGCGACATCTTGCCTAATTAACTCCGCATCTTGTTCGTCTATGGTGGAAAGACTTGCTTCGACGTTGGAAACGATCTCTTCGACGGGTACTCTTTTTGGAGCTATTGCGTAGTTAAATCCTTTATTCAGTACGCTGACTTCTGTATCGGAAAGATGGTATGCTGAAATATTATGAACTGTACTGCTTCGGTTTGTATTTGGCACTTGTCCTGATTTTTTGGAATTTGACTGAAGGATTTCTAATTTCTTCCACAGTTTTTTTTGACGTGATGTCCTTGTCTTTCTCAGTGCGCCATGATGTTAATAATTCTATGCGGTCCCACAGCAACTGATGGATCTTGTTGCTCAGTTTCAGGTGGAGTCTGAAAAGTTGTAGCTCAGTCTCACTAATTTCGTACCGGGTCCGCCTGATCTGGTCTTGGAGTAGGGCCTTGCTAGCTTTGTCCAGGATAGCTTGTGTCTTTCTGGTGCGTGTGTGATAAGACAACCTTGTAAATGTTGGCAGCAAGTTCTGGTTGCGGCAGCTTTTAAGAAAATTCAAGTTGCACAGCGAAATAACCCTCCTTTGTCTTAGTTTTTCATAACACTTGGTGGCTGTAAAGATCTCCTTCCCGTAAAGGTGTATGATATTCTCACGTATTGATTCACGGATGGAAAAATGTGATGACACTATATTCCGGGATATCATCCGTTCGCTCGTTGAACTCCGACTGGAATCCTGCATCCGACTGGAATCCTGCAAATCTTGCATCCGACTGGAATCCTGCAGACGTTTCGCCAAAATCTCACTTGGCATCTTCAATGCTCGCGCTCCGAAAACACTTCGAACACTGGGAGGTTATCGGCGGTGCGTGAGGTATTTATACTCTGCGCCGGAGATGGTAACGGTGCTGCTTGTGCGTGGGGGGAGGTGGCTCCGCCCCCTGAATTGTCGCGTTGTTAATTTCGCCCGATCGTAGTTGCGATGTCCCCGTTGGCTGCTGCGCATCGCTCTGCTGTTTGATTATCGTTCTCCACGTGTTGGATAAATGCAGAGCGTCGTCTCTCGTATTGAGGTGTCCGGACTTTTCTATTTCGATGGCCTCTCGTATAATCCTAGTCCTAAAATCAGGAATATTAGCTATTTGTTTGCAAGTGCCGAAATCAATTTTATGGCCTGTCTGATGTTGGTGCTGAAACAAAGCAGATGTTGTTTGTTTGTTTCTTATGGCTAAACGATGTTCCTCGAGCCTGGCTGAAATCCTTCTGTTGGTCTGTCCCACATACGTCAGGCTGCACGATCCGCATGCTACACTGTATACTCCTTGGTTTTCCAGAGTAATTTTTTGTTTTGGGTTTCTTAGTATTGCTCCGATGGTATGGTCAGGTTTGTATGCCGTTGATATGTCGTGTTTCCGTAATATTCGGCCGATTTTGTCAGTAACCCCCTTGATGTATGGCAGGACAGCGATCGATCTTCGTTGGGTCTCGTCCTGCACTCTCTGCTGCGGCTGTTGTTGTTTACTGATTGCCTTGCTGATGGTGCGCCTTTGGTATCCGTTTTGTTGAAGACAGGTACTAATTTTCTTCAGTTCTTTATCTCTGTTCCTCTCGTTTGTGAGCCTGAAGGACCGAGCAATTAATGTATTTGCCACTGCCTGTATCTGTGATGGGTGGTGATGAGATTTAGCGTTCAGATATCTATTAGTGTGTGTTGGTTTTCTATAGACAGTGTGTTCCAAGTGTCCAT
Organism: Cylas formicarius; assembly: GCF_029955315.1. Classification (NCBI taxonomy): domain Eukaryota; kingdom Metazoa; phylum Arthropoda; class Insecta; order Coleoptera; family Brentidae; genus Cylas; species Cylas formicarius. Next base: position 39,140,034 of record NW_026844347.1, on the reverse strand, counting down.
CTTCGGTCCTTGTGATGTGCACATCTAAAAAGGGCAGACTGTTATCCTCTTCAAGTTCTATTGTAAATTGAATCCTTGGGTGAATGGAATTCAGATGATCTAGGAATTTCAAAAGCTCCTCCTTGCCAAAAGGCCATACAACAAATACGTCATCAACGTATCTTGTCCATAGTTTTGGCTTCAGATTTGCCTTCTCTATTGCTTTCTTTTCGAAGTAAATCATGAAGAGGTTGGCAATCACAGGTGAGAGAGATGATCCCATTGCTGCTCCATCTATTTGTCGGTAAATTTTCCCGTTGTGCATAAAGTAAGCGTTTTTCAGGCAATGTCTTGACAGATCCATTATGTATGGCGGAAGATCTTCGTTTTCTTCTATAAGCAAGAGTGCCTCTTCTACTGGAATACTCGGGTAGAGGGATTTGACATCGAAACTTGCCATAATGTCGTCCTTGTCCATCCTGAGAGAACCTAAAATCTGAGTGAAATGTTCTGAGTTTTTAACATAGGAATCTGCCTTTTCCACTATAGGCTGAAGTGCACTGGCCAGATGTTTTTCCAGCTTGCATAATGGTGAGTTAAAGGCGCTTACGATTGGACGCAGGGGAACCCCGTCCTTATGGATCTTTGGGAGCCCGTAGAATTTTGGGCAACGACTCGATTTTTCCCTCGGAATAAGTTTCTTCTTTGTATCCTCGTTTATTGATGAATCGAGAATTTTGGACTTAGTTGTTTTTTCCAAATATGTCGTGGGATCTCTGGTGACTAGTTTGTATATTGGGTCGTTCAAAATATCCTCCAATTTTGCATTATAATCCGACGTATTCATGACGACAGTGGCATTTCCTTTGTCTGCTGGCATTATTAGAATGTTTTCGTTTTTGTTTAGATTCCTTAAGGCTTGCATTTCTTCTCTGCTTAAGTTTGGTTGCGGTGGTTTTGACTGTCTTAAGACTCTGGCGACATCTTGCCTAATTAACTCCGCATCTTGTTCGTCTATGGTGGAAAGACTTGCTTCGACGTTGGAAACGATCTCTTCGACGGGTACTCTTTTTGGAGCTATTGCGTAGTTAAATCCTTTATTCAGTACGCTGACTTCTGTATCGGAAAGATGGTATGCTGAAATATTATGAACTGTACTGCTTCGGTTTGTATTTGGCACTTGTCCTGATTTTTTGGAATTTGACTGAAGGATTTCTAATTTCTTCCACAGTTTTTTTGACGTGATGTCCTTGTCTTTCTCAGTGCGCCATGATGTTAATAATTCTATGCGGTCCCACAGCAACTGATGGATCTTGTTGCTCAGTTTCAGGTGGAGTCTGAAAAGTTGTAGCTCAGTCTCACTAATTTCGTACCGTTCCTGATTTTAGGACTAGGATTATACGAGAGGCCATCGAAATAGAAAAGTCCGGACACCTCAATACGAGAGACGACGCTCTGCATTTATCCAACACGTGGAGAACGATAATCAAACAGCAGAGCGATGCGCAGCAGCCAACGGGGACATCGCAACTACGATCGGGCGAAATTAACAACGCGACAATTCAGGGGGCGGAGCCACCTCCCCCCACGCACAAGCAGCACCGTTACCATCTCCGGCGCAGAGTATAAATACCTCACGCACCGCCGATAACCTCCCAGTGTTCGAAGTGTTTTCGGAGCGCGAGCATTGAAGATGCCAAGTGAGATTTTGGCGAAACGTCTGCAGGATTCCAGTCGGATGCAAGATTTGCAGGATTCCAGTCGGATGCAGGATTCCAGTCGGAGTTCAACGAGCGAACGGATGATATCCCGGAATATAGTGTCATCACATTTTTCCATCCGTGAATCAATACGTGAGAATATCATACACCTTTACGGGAAGGAGATCTTTACAGCCACCAAGTGTTATGAAAAACTAAGACAAAGGAGGGTTATTTCGCTGTGCAACTTGAATTTTCTTAAAAGCTGCCGCAACCAGAACTTGCTGCCAACATTTACAAGGTTGTCTTATCACACACGCACCAGAAAGACACAAGCTATCCTGGACAAAGCTAGCAAGGCCCTACTCCAAGACCAGATCAGGCGGACCCGGTACGAAATTAGTGAGACTGAGCTACAACTTTTCAGACTCCACCTGAAACTGAGCAACAAGATCCATCAGTTGCTGTGGGACCGCATAGAATTATTAACATCATGGCGCACTGAGAAAGACAAGGACATCACGTCAAAAAAACTGTGGAAGAAATTAGAAATCCTTCAGTCAAATTCCAAAAAATCAGGACAAGTGCCAAATACAAACCGAAGCAGTACAGTTCATAATATTTCAGCATACCATCTTTCCGATACAGAAGTCAGCGTACTGAATAAAGGATTTAACTACGCAATAGCTCCAAAAAGAGTACCCGTCGAAGAGATCGTTTCCAACGTCGAAGCAAGTCTTTCCACCATAGACGAACAAGATGCGGAGTTAATTAGGCAAGATGTCGCCAGAGTCTTAAGACAGTCAAAACCACCGCAACCAAACTTAAGCAGAGAAGAAATGCAAGCCTTAAGGAATCTAAACAAAAACGAAAACATTCTAATAATGCCAGCAGACAAAGGAAATGCCACTGTCGTCATGAATACGTCGGATTATAATGCAAAATTGGAGGATATTTTGAACGACCCAATATACAAACTAGTCACCAGAGATCCCACGACATATTTGGAAAAAACAACTAAGTCCAAAATTCTCGATTCATCAATAAACGAGGATACAAAGAAGAAACTTATTCCGAGGGAAAAATCGAGTCGTTGCCCAAAATTCTACGGGCTCCCAAAGATCCATAAGGACGGGGTTCCCCTGCGTCCAATCGTAAGCGCCTTTAACTCACCATTATGCAAGCTGGAAAAACATCTGGCCAGTGCACTTCAGCCTATAGTGGAAAAGGCAGATTCCTATGTTAAAAACTCAGAACATTTCACTCAGATTTTAGGTTCTCTCAGGATGGACAAGGACGACATTATGGCAAGTTTCGATGTCAAATCCCTCTACCCGAGTATTCCAGTAGAAGAGGCACTCTTGCTTATAGAAGAAAACGAAGATCTTCCGCCATACATAATGGATCTGTCAAGACATTGCCTGAAAAACGCTTACTTTATGCACAACGGGAAAATTTACCGACAAATAGATGGAGCAGCAATGGGATCATCTCTCTCACCTGTGATTGCCAACCTCTTCATGATTTACTTCGAAAAGAAAGCAATAGAGAAGGCAAATCTGAAGCCAAAACTATGGACAAGATACGTTGATGACGTATTTGTTGTATGGCCTTTTGGCAAGGAGGAGCTTTTGAAATTCCTAGATCATCTGAATTCCATTCACCCAAGGATTCAATTTACAATAGAACTTGAAGAGGATAACAGTCTGCCCTTTTTAGATGTGCACATCACAAGGACCGAAGATGGACACTTGGAACACACTGTCTATAGAAAACCAACACACACTAATAGATATCTGAACGCTAAATCTCATCACCACCCATCACAGATACAGGCAGTGGCAAATACATTAATTGCTCGGTCCTTCAGGCTCACAAACGAGAGGAACAGAGATAAAGAACTGAAGAAAATTAGTACCTGTCTTCAACAAAACGGATACCAAAGGCGCACCATCAGCAAGGCAATCAGTAAACAACAACAGCCGCAGCAGAGAGTGCAGGACGAGACCCAACGAAGATCGATCGCTGTCCTGCCATACATCAAGGGGGTTACTGACAAAATCGGCCGAATATTACGGAAACACGACATATCAACGGCATACAAACCTGACCATACCATCGGAGCAATACTAAGAAACCCAAAACAAAAAATTACTCTGGAAAACCAAGGAGTATACAGTGTAGCATGCGGATCGTGCAGCCTGACGTATGTGGGACAGACCAACAGAAGGATTTCAGCCAGGCTCGAGGAACATCGTTTAGCCATAAGAAACAAACAAACAACATCTGCTTTGTTTCAGCACCAACATCAGACAGGCCATAAAATTGATTTCGGCACTTGCAAACAAATAGCTAATATTCCTGATTTTAGGACTAGGATTATACGAGAGGCCATCGAAATAGAAAAGTCCGGACACCTCAATACGAGAGACGACGCTCTGCATTTATCCAACACGTGGAGAACGATAATCAAACAGCAGAGCGATGCGCAGCAGCCAACGGGGACATCGCAACTACGATCGGGCGAAATTAACAACGCGACAATTCAGGGGGCGGAGCCACCTCCCCCCACGCACAAGCAGCACCGTTACCATCTCCGGCGCAGAGTATAAATACCTCACGCACCGCCGATAACCTCCCAGTGTTCGAAGTGTTTTCGGAGCGCGAGCATTGAAGATGCCAAGTGAGATTTTGGCGAAACGTCTGCAGGATTCCAGTCGGATGCAAGATTTGCAGGATTCCAGTCGGATGCAGGATTCCAGTCGGAGTTCAACGAGCGAACGGATGATATCCCGGAATATAGTGTCATCACATTTTTCCATCCGTGAATCAATACGTGAGAATATCATACACCTTTACGGGAAGGAGATCTTTACAGCCACCAAGTGTTATGAAAAACTAAGACAAAGGAGGGTTATTTCGCTGTGCAACTTGAATTTTCTTAAAAGCTGCCGCAACCAGAACTTGCTGCCAACATTTACAAGGTTGTCTTATCACACACGCACCAGAAAGACACAAGCTATCCTGGACAAAGCTAGCAAGGCCCTACTCCAAGACCAGATCAGGCGGACCCGGTACGAAATTAGTGAGACTGAGCTACAACTTTTCAGACTCCACCTGAAACTGAGCAACAAGATCCATCAGTTGCTGTGGGACCGCATAGAATTATTAACATCATGGCGCACTGAGAAAGACAAGGACATCACGTCAAAAAAAACTGTGGAAGAAATTAGAAATCCTTCAGTCAAATTCCAAAAAATCAGGACAAGTGCCAAATACAAACCGAAGCAGTACAGTTCATAATATTTCAGCATACCATCTTTCCGATACAGAAGTCAGCGTACTGAATAAAGGATTTAACTACGCAATAGCTCCAAAAAGAGTACCCGTCGAAGAGATCGTTTCCAACGTCGAAGCAAGTCTTTCCACCATAGACGAACAAGATGCGGAGTTAATTAGGCAAGATGTCGCCAGAGTCTTAAGACAGTCAAAACCACCGCAACCAAACTTAAGCAGAGAAGAAATGCAAGCCTTAAGGAATCTAAACAAAAACGAAAACATTCTAATAATGCCAGCAGACAAAGGAAATGCCACTGTCGTCATGAATACGTCGGATTATAATGCAAAATTGGAGGATATTTTGAACGACCCAATATACAAACTAGTCACCAGAGATCCCACGACATATTTGGAAAAAAACAACTAAGTCCAAAATTCTCGATTCATCAATAAACGAGGATACAAAGAAGAAACTTATTCCGAGGGAAAAATCGAGTCGTTGCCCAAAATTCTACGGGCTCCCAAAGATCCATAAGGACGGGGTTCCCCTGCGTCCAATCGTAAGCGCCTTTAACTCACCATTATGCAAGCTGGAAAAACATCTGGCCAGTGCACTTCAGCCTATAGTGGAAAAGGCAGATTCCTATGTTAAAAACTCAGAACATTTCACTCAGATTTTAGGTTCTCTCAGGATGGACAAGGACGACATTATGGCAAGTTTCGATGTCAAATCCCTCTACCCGAGTATTCCAGTAGAAGAGGCACTCTTGCTTATAGAAGAAAACGAAGATCTTCCGCCATACATAATGGATCTGTCAAGACATTGCCTGAAAAACGCTTACTTTATGCACAACGGGAAAATTTACCGACAAATAGATGGAGCAGCAATGGGATCATCTCTCTCACCTGTGATTGCCAACCTCTTCATGATTTACTTCGAAAAGAAAGCAATAGAGAAGGCAAATCTGAAGCCAAAACTATGGACAAGATACGTTGATGACGTATTTGTTGTATGGCCTTTTGGCAAGGAGGAGCTTTTGAAATTCCTAGATCATCTGAATTCCATTCACCCAAGGATTCAATTTACAATAGAACTTGAAGAGGATAACAGTCTGCCCTTTTTAGATGTGCACATCACAAGGACCGAAGATGGACACTTGGAACACACTGTCTATAGAAAACCAACACACACTAATAGATATCTGAACGCTAAATCTCATCACCACCCATCACAGATACAGGCAGTGGCAAATACATTAATTGCTCGGTCCTTCAGGCTCACAAACGAGAGGAACAGAGATAAAGAACTGAAGAAAATTAGTACCTGTCTTCAACAAAACGGATACCAAAGGCGCACCATCAGCAAGGCAATCAGTAAACAACAACAGCCGCAGCAGAGAGTGCAGGACGAGACCCAACGAAGATCGATCGCTGTCCTGCCATACATCAAGGGGGTTACTGACAAAATCGGCCGAATATTACGGAAACACGACATATCAACGGCATACAAACCTGACCATACCATCGGAGCAATACTAAGAAACCCAAAACAAAAAATTACTCTGGAAAACCAAGGAGTATACAGTGTAGCATGCGGATCGTGCAGCCTGACGTATGTGGGACAGACCAACAGAAGGATTTCAGCCAGGCTCGAGGAACATCGTTTAGCCATAAGAAACAAACAAACAACATCTGCTTTGTTTCAGCACCAACATCAGACAGGCCATAAAATTGATTTCGGCACTTGCAAACAAATAGCTAATATTCCTGATTTTAGGACTAGGATTATACGAGAGGCCATCGAAATAGAAAAGTCCGGACACCTCAATACGAGAGACGACGCTCTGCATTTATCCAACACGTGGAGAACGATAATCAAACAGCAGAGCGATGCGCAGCAGCCAACGGGGACATCGCAACTACGATCGGGCGAAATTAACAACGCGACAATTCAGGGGGCGGAGCCACCTCCCCCCACGCACAAGCAGCACCGTTACCATCTCCGGCGCAGAGTATAAATACCTCACGCACCGCCGATAACCTCCCAGTGTTCGAAGTGTTTTCGGAGCGCGAGCATTGAAGATGCCAAGTGAGATTTTGGCGAAACGTCTGCAGGATTCCAGTCGGATGCAAGATTTGCAGGATTCCAGTCGGATGCAGGATTCCAGTCGGAGTTCAACGAGCGAACGGATGATATCCCGGAATATAGTGTCATCACATTTTTCCATCCGTGAATCAATACGTGAGAATATATATACATATATATATATATATATATATATATATATATATATATATATATATATATATATATATATATATATATATATATATATATATATATATATATATATATATATATATATATATATATATATATATATATATATATATATATATATATATATATAATATATATATATATATATATATATATATATATATATATATATATATATATATATATATATATATATATATATATATATATATATATATATATATATATATATATATATATATATATATATATATATATATATATATATATATATATATATATATATATATATATATATATATATATATATATATATATGTATATATATAAATACATATATATATATATATATATATATATATATATATATATATATATATATATATATATATATATATATATATATATGAGTGTTCGAAGTGTTTTCGGAGCGCGAGCATTGAAGATGCCAAGTGAGATTTTGGCGAAACGTCTGCAGGATTCCAGTCGGATGCAAGATCTGCAGGATTCCAGTCGGATGCAGGATTCCAGTCGGAGTTCAACGAGCGAACGGATGATATCCCGGAATATAGTGTCATCATATATATATATATATATATATATATATATATATATATATATATATATATATATATATATATATATATATATATATATATATAATATATATATATATATATATATATATATATATATATATATATATATATATATATATATATATATATATATATATATATATATATATATATATATATGTATATATATATATATATATATATATATATATATATATATATATATATATATATATATATATATATATATACAGTGTTCGAAGTGTTTTCGGAGCGCGAGCATTGAAGATACCAAGTGAGATTTTGGCGAAACGTCTGCAGGATTCCAGTCGGATGTAGGATTTGCAGGATTCCAGTCGGAGATATATTGTATTTATATATAAATACTTTATGCTTAATAAAGTAATACAAATTTTAAATTAAAATTAAATGTAAACAAAATAGTTACATATTTAATGAGTTCCGATCACTTTTTTTTTTTAAATGAACACTTCCCAAAAACACCCTGTATAAACAGAATTCGTGGTCTCGGTTGGCCTGTAAATTGAATTGAATTTCTATTTTTTATTTTTGATCAAGATTTTACGTAAAACAACAACAAAGCGTCGAGAAATCAAAGAATTTTTTTTTATCCTTTCGTGGACATTGACCATCGATGGTCGCCATGTTGATGAACATTCGATAAAGACACGGTGTTGTAGAAACAATTATCATGTTAACATATGTAATTTCGTGAATATCTAAACTTTTAGTTCTTATTTATTTACGTATTTAACCATCACCGACAATCTCCAGCGACTCACCAGAATTTTATCCCAGCCGATGACGCTCCTGATGAGCTCGAGCCGCTTGATATCGTCCTGCAAATTCTTGCCCACCTTGACCTTGAAAGCGGTATAACCCAGATCCATATACTTGTTGGCCAACTTTTTAATTTTTGCGTCGCTATAACCTAGCCAGCCGGCTTGGGTCGTGTAGCAGGGGTACCCTTTGTCCAGCAGGACCTTGATCCTGTCCTGCTTGCCGGCCTCGCCCTGCTTGAGCAGCTGCAGGGCTTCCTCCTTGGTGATGACGTTTGACAGGTACCTGAAATCGATACAGGAGACGAGAGCCTCGGGAGAGAGGTCGGCCAGGAGGCGCCAGACGGGTTTCTTCTCGATCTTGCCCCAGAGGTCCCACAGGGCGTTAATGATGGCGGCGGTGGCCAGATGGATAACTCCCTTTTCGGGTCCGATCTGGAGGACGCGAAGCTTCGGTTAGAAAACGCAGCGAAAGCTGCGCGATTTTGAACATAGGAAGACCGGCATTCGTTAAAAAAAATCAAATCGTTATTTGAAGTTCAAATTCAAAATAAACATTTTTCGACGCTGTTGTTGTTGGTGTAATGTGTTGATGTTATATATCATGCAATAGTAAAATTTGAATACAAAAGTTGCTTCCACCAAAATGGGACATCCTATATTTTATTACATTGTTAAATACCCCTTTAAAAGACAAATCGAAGCATATATATATTAATATCCATCTAATATCTATCTATGTATATATACCGGGTGTGTTCAAAAGGTAAGGTGACTTTTAAGGTTTATCTAATAGTATTTCCAGTGGTGCGTTAATGCACCACCTATTCTATGATTTTTTTGTGGGTATATAAATTTGTATCACATTTTCAAGCGATTCCAAAATAGTAAAAAAAAATATTTTGGATTTGTATTGCCATTTTTGTCTATGGCATGTAGTTAGATTCCTTAAAAAATAAATAAATGAAAAGGCAACGAATAAACATTTTTAAAACAAATGCCGATCATATAAAATAACAAAAAAACATAATCCTGATTTTTTTAATAATATAAAATTGTTATATAGCTTTTGTTAAGTCGTTAATAATGGATAACGAAATTTTCAGGATGTTTTCCGCGGGTACAACATAAAATAAATGCACAGTATAAAGTGTCACCGAATGACACTTAAACCAAATCAATTCTCTGCAAATAAAATTGAATTTCAGCAGTGCTGTATATCACCTTTAGGTTAAAATACACAAGCAACAATTTGTACAGTAAAACTAGGTGCATGAATGAATCAACATGATTCAGAATCTCAGTTACTTTTCTATACTGCAAGCGGATTCCGATATATTATAACTTTAGCAAATATTTTTGTTATCTTTAAGAAAAATGCTATTTCGTCTAGTATATCTTAACGAAAGATTTTCTATTATTATTTTCATTGTTTATAGCAACTTAAAACAACAGAACTAGAATATTTCTTTAAAAAATATGTATCCATTTTTTTTAATTCAAAGCTTATTGGGAACAAATGTTAATGTTTTAAAATCCGCCATTCATATTAGGATCCGATCTCTTAACAAACATATTGGAAAGATTTTACCCATCTCATTTGACTTTCGCTAGTCAGTGACCTCCAGAAATTGCCGAAGTCTTTGTAGATATCGTCGACCGATTTGCCGACGACGAGGGCGCTCAACGATTTGGCCGCCTGAACAACCACCTCGGTACCCCTGCCGTTGGTGAAAGTGAGACCGTAGCCTTCGAGTCCAGACGCGATTTTGACCGATACATAGGCGCAAGAGTAGTCGGGATCGGTGTGCTGCAACCAACAATACACGCGGGTCCATCAGTATAAATTACCGAAGGGCGAATTAAACTGCACCATTATGTGACCAAAAGCAAAAATTCCTCGACATGCGTTGGTAATCGGCGAATGACCATAGCAGTTTGCCCAACTATTTGTGAAAAGCAAAGAAGAAGAGTTCCTTCGCCGGTAATAAATAACAAGTTCAGTGTGCGCTATTATTTGTATATTTTTTGCCTCATATTCACTGCAACCCAATAAAATCTAGCTAAAGCTATTCCGAAAGATTTATTACTAAAAAAAATCCATAACCACAATATTTGCTGGTATGTCGTTCCTATTTTGTGCTAATTTTTTTTAGGTTATGTCGATTAGGATAGTATAAATTGTTAATCTGGTATGTAGGGAATTTAACTTACAATTGTTGTCGTTATAAAATGTAAAAATGCATACTGCAGACAAATTAGCAACACGGAATACAAAAATAAGAGCCTTTTTCGATTTTCTTAGAACGATGTTAAAAGAAAAGAAAAACAATAAAGGCTCTCCTGGCGGACGGCTACAATAAACGGACGTCACCCAGGACAAAATTCCTGGAACTGAAATTGGGCATATAATTTGCAATGCTTTTCGATAGGCGGGTGCTGTTATAAACAGACTAAAAATCTCCCAAAGGGGGACGCGGAAACTCTAAAAACCAGAAGATATTTTATGTCCGCTTATTTGAATGTGCGTTAAATTAGATAATCCTCTTATTTATTAGATGGTTCGCCTTTATTTTGCTTGAGAGCTTGGCTTTGGTGTTATCACGGTTAGTTTGTGAATGTAAACGTAAAATGGCACAAAAAAAGAACGCTTACATTAAAGGAAAAGATAGAAGAGAGAGAGTTTCAGTTTGCGATTGCGCAAAGCGATTTAACATTTAATATATAATAGCTAACAATAAAGAAGATTTAAGAAGTAAAAGGCAATCTGAAAGCAAAAAGGAAAGTTTTAACATAGACAAAAGGTGTTTCGAATTGTTTGTGCAAACTAGGAATTCGGAACATTCCAATATCAGGACCGCTAGTCATACTGACAGCTAAAGAAATTGCGACAAATGTAAAAATATCGTTAGGAAAATATTTTTAAATTTTTTTCCAAAACCCAAGGACAACTTATTTGTATTTATAGTCATATTAACATCTGAATAAAATAATACTTTAAAAATGTATGTATTGGGTACGTGTACATATTATAATATCTATTTATATTTATTATAAGTCCTTAATACTCTCCTTTAAACGGATATTTACCATAAGCGGACAAAATTAAGGGGACTGTGAGAACCCGAGTATGGGAGCACTTTATACTGTCCCTTTTCGAAATAAAATTGCTATTATTAGCACTAACACTTCAAATCCACCAAATTAACCTAAACATTCAAAACATGTTATGTTTTGATTTCATTAAAAAATGTTTTTAATTATTGCATTAAGACATTCTGTAATGTCCTTTAAATTAACATAACCTAAAAATTGAAACCTGTACAAGAAAATTTTATATATGAATTAGTTTTATTTCTCCTAGTAGTGATATAAAGACTGCGTTTGTGTATCATATTTTTTACTCAGTTTTATTCATTTTCAAATAAAGTTGCTTAATTGGAGAGAATTGCTTTTTATTACTTGTCTATAATTTTAAGGTAACTGTCATTCACATTTGCTGCCACCTGACGCCAGGAAATTAGTTCGATCTGTTGCTCACGGTGGCGCTGACAAATACCTTTCCGATATTACTCTTTTAATTTCTCTTTTTCTATGGTTTTAGCTTGGAAAATACTTAAAGGTAACAATTTATTCATTTATTAATTAATTAATTCTTTTGCCTCATAAATTGTCACTTATATCGCAAAACATATCTGGTTTCACAATAATATCCTTTTCTGATACCTTTATTTTAATTTTAGAACAAATTGTGTGACAAAATCGAAAATACGGTCGAATCGAATTATCGTCGGGGTCACATTAAGAGCCGAACGGTGTAGATAAGCATTAAAATCAGTAGGCAACAGGCGACTAGATAAATTCGAGAGCTTGTCGTTTAAAAAAAAAATAAATCGCAATTAAGGTGAAGCGGCCATTGCATAAGAACAAACGAAAAAGCAAAATCAGAACCCGCTGCTTGCTGAAAGAGAGTTTATGTGCGCCTTTGTTGAAAAAACGAATGCTTTTAATACGATTGTAGGAACGCCCACTGAAAAAAATCAAAAATTAATTTGACTAAACACTGACCTATCTTTTTATCTATGGTACGCACGCGTGTTGTTCTCATCTGTGTCTAGTATTCGTGTTTTAAGGTTTTTTAAGTTTGTATGCGTATTTATAAACGTTCGAATGGGAATCCTTCCTCTATTTTGCTTTAGTAAAAACCCTCACTCACCATCGCATCAGAACCATCCGACTGCAAGGAGGTGGGGAAGCGTATATCTTTGACGTCGACGGAAACGATCTTGCTCATATTTGTGCCGTTCTGGTCGCCGAAAAGAGAAAATCAAAAAGTATATCGCTCGCGGCCACCAACTAAGTGAACCCGTTCACTCTTGGCAACAGCTTATAACTGTGTGTTTATGTAACGAGCGAAGATACTACTTATCTGTACTCAAGTTTGTGGCGTCATTTCGATGGAAAATCAAACAGAAATACCGATCCAAAACACTTCTCCGATTTAAAATGCGCTCCAAAGTGCCGTTTGTTGTTCGAACGTGACGCACTTTTAGTTTTAACGTCAGATAGTGTCGAAAATTAATTGCCGGATATGCAAATCTACGTCGATTTTTTTTTCACCGTACCACGCCACTGGCCTATCGTGTGGGGGAGTTAAACATCGTATTGTTCCAAATTTACAAAATATTTGTTTTCGAATTAGTATTCATGTGCGGCGTAGTACGTAACAAGATTATTTTACACATGATTTATCGCATTTCCATATAATATAACAAAATTCTCTATAAAGCTTAATAGGCGTGGGTATGCAGCACGCATTGCAGAAAGTTAAGGGGAATGTTCGCACGGAAGAAATAAAGAAAAGTAACATCCCTATATAAATATAGTGTTAATTTATATATATGTATAAAAAATATGTCTAAATATTTAATTTAAAACCAAAAGCTTAAATAAAAAAGTGATTGTTCTGTTTTTATCTGCGCTTTTATCCGCAACTTTCCAATCCGCGATCTGTGTCAGTATTATTAATATTAACCTTAGTAATGTCGTTCAGTTTGTTTTAAATGTAAATAAATTTAAAAATCGGTTGTTTCATGTTTGGCCCAGTGAAAATGTGTTGAAATGTCGAACTGGAAAGTGGTTAACGATACGTGTAGTTTTGGCATAGGTAAATTAGCGGCCGCGGGGGTCGCATATTTGATATTTACATCTTAATTGGCGAGAATTAGTTTAATACGTCCTTATTAAAACACTTGTCGCGTTACCAATTGAAATTACAACTTGTTAATAATCTCGCGCTGGGAGGGGTTACGTGCAATCGATTTCTTTGCAGCCATATACAATTTCAACGAAACTGATGAAAATAAATTAAAATTAACGGTGGGAGATGTCGTTTGCGTGCTCGCAGAAGAAACCGATTGGTTCTTCGGTTACGTGGCCACCGATCGGAACGTTAAGGGTATTTTTCCCAAAAGCTACGTACACTTGAGGCTATGCGAATCCGCAGAGGGATACTACAGTTCCGTTTTTAATGATCCCCCAATCAGCAAAGAGATTTCCATGGTGCTTAGAGAATGGGGTGTGCATTGGAAAAGCCTATATGTGGTAGATTTCTTTTGCTGAGAAAAGGCCACTTTTCTCATACTTTGGTTGTCTTTTAGATGAGGAGCAAAGATTTTGAGCAAATCAGAAACCAAATATGCGACCTCTTGGCGCTGAAAAGTAAGATACTTAGTGGAACGCTGCCGGTTGATGAACTGAAAAAGGTTACAATCCAGGCGGCTGAAGAGATCGACATAGGCAATAAAATATTAGGTTTAGATCTAGTGGTAAGGAACAAAGATGGGAAACTGATCAGGTCCGATCAAACGAGTACGATCCAGTTGTTTTCGTATCACAAAGCAACAACGGAACGGATTAACAATCGGTCCAAAGTATACAGCATATTATGCTTGTCATAGGGACTGCGATATGATTTTTTTTAAGGCTGTCGAAGCTGATAGTCAACCAAAATCGGCCGTTCAACAGTTTTCCAATATCTTTCTTGTAGTCGTTAGAAATTTCACATGTAAAATGTCCGAAGACGCAGAGCTTATAATGTTATTGTATGATGCCAAAGAATACAAACCCATCACGGAAAATTATGTAGTCAGGTGGACCAAAGAAGGACTGATGTGCGATCTGGATCAGATGTACAATTTAAGGGTTATGTTTACGGTAAGCTAAGCCATGGATAATAGATTGGTTAGTAATTTTGTATTATGTGGCCTGAATTGGGCATTTGTGTTGCATTTTCTATGTTTTTTTATGGTAATAACAATACTAATAATAATGAATGAATGTCGACAATTTTATGAAGATTTTCTTCATATGTATGTGAGGCAGTCACTGCCGGTTTGCATATTGCATTTTTTGCGGTTTGCATATTTTTTAATTACTGTACGTTCACGACCGGGTGGTACATTTGAACTACTCTAGGATTTGGGCAAAAAGGACCTTGATCGTGAGAGGGTCTTTCTCGTCTGTTATGTCGTGAGGATCGGTTCGATGGAGACAAAAGAAGTTGACCACAGACGGAGCTCGGTCAGCCTGTCCGGTAGGAAGTCTGGTTTCGAGAACATGCGCAGACCTTGCGGCGTTGCCGCCATGGACATTACCGTCTATTTCAGTGGCAGATTAGACACGGAATTGGAAGATGAGTTTTCCATACCGTTTGTCAAGTGAGTGTGCGGCTATTTAAGAACCGATCTAGCCCTTGAGATATTCGCAACTGCTGCGCTTATTTTCTACCATAAGCAGTGCCAGATGGAAAAAAAACTTGCCATTGGTACATTTAGGGAATTAAAATGTGACGAGGAAAGAAATAAAAAACGAAACAAAGATGGACGGGGAAAGGGTACATACTGGTTTATATACCACCTCTTAATAACACGATGAAAAAATTAAACAAAAGATATGTGTACTGCTGAGTGAATAAAAACCTTACTGCTCCTGTAGTTATTAAGATAGCAGGAATTTACTAAAGAAATACTGCATTTTCTTCACTTCCTATGGAACATTTTTTTGATGGTACAATTTCAAAGAAGAATATTAAACACATGTAGGTATAAAATTATTTTCTATTACGGACCACAATTTTACCTGAATTTAAATTCTGAAACTTTAGGTAATAATCCTGTTGCATTGTATGTTAATGGTCACCCTTGGATAATCCCATTCAAAAGCAATTGGTCACTTTCTTATTTATATCTATGAACAGACCATACACATTCTGCTTTTTTTAATACGGGTATTAGTTTTCTGTTTTTTTTTTCTGCATTTTTCATCAGTACCTTTTTCCTTTTTAAATAGTTTTAACCTGTTTTTTGATGGTACAATTTACGTTCCAAGTTATTGTGATGGTTCAAATTGTGCTCTTGTCATCTCGGTCGTGTGATGGGTTGATCCCGTGCAGTCTTTCCTGCCCGCTTGAGGCAGGTGTCGGTTTTGAACCACGCCTGCTATAACGTCAAAAACCTTCACAGTTGCGAGAGAGACAACCTCGAACAAACTTTGCGGAAAATTATGGGCAAAGAAAAAGCGGAGAACAAGAACCAGGCGCTTTTCGTCAGCATGAAACTCTTGCGCGGCGACCTGAAGCAAGTCCGGGAGGAAAACCCCCACTTGGTGCTGGGCAACGTGTCCAGGGCCAGGAAGATGGGGTTCCCGGAGGTGATATTGCCCGGCGACGTCAGGAACGATTTGTACCTGACGTTGCTCGGCGGCGAGTTCGCCAAGGGGAACAAATCCAGCGAGAAAAACGTAGAAGTGACGATGAAGGTGTTCAATGGCAGCGGTCAGCATATTCCGGTTAGGATTTCTCAATATTTATACCGCTTTTAACATGGAAAAGGCGTAGTTCAAATGTACCGTGCGTTCAATTTGTCTTGATAACATTTTAATTAACTGTAACATTTTTTATTTTTAGAGATATCAGTGTAAGTAAAAAGCAAGATATAGGGTTACTAGCCAAGTTTTTTCCCCAAATGACGTATAAAACAAAACACTATCAATTTTCGGACATTATAATGTGCTTAATAGAGTATCTTATTCCGATAACAAAGTTCCACGACATTATTACAAGGAGTTCTGTGCGCGTGATTTTTTCTGTGTCCCCAAAAGAAAAAATCCATTAAACTTAAGTCGGGGCTGTAGGCTGGCCAGTCTATAGTTCCGCTGTTTCCTAACCAACCCCTGGGATATTTCGTGTTAAGAAAATTGTTAACTTGCACAACATTGTGAGAAGGGGCACACCGTCTTTTTGCCATATAATCAGCGCTGATATATTTAAGGCTAAATCTTCTATATGTTGTTCTATTTGGTGCTCTATGAATTGCAAATAATGGGTGCTAAATTCGCAAAAAACCATTTTAACAATAATGGCTTGGCCAATAATTCAACCAAATATAAAGTGTGTTACATCAGTGTAATCGGAATAAGATATTCTATTAAGGACATATATAATATACAGGGTATTTAAAAAAATATAATGTTGGCTTATACGTCAGAGAATTTATAGTTTTGTTTTATACGTCACTTGGAAAAAAAGCTTGGCTACTAACCCTACATTTTGTTTTTTTGTTTATCTTGATATCTGTAAAAACAAAAAAGCCAATTAAAAGGACAGGCAATTAAAATATTTACAAGATAAATTGAAGGCACGGTACCCGGTGAGTTCACGATTCGAATGTTATGAGAAAATGAAATGAAATGAATTTGAAGTATACAGGGCGGCTCAATTAAGTGCGACGAATAAATTATACATTTTTTTTTAACAAAACGCCCTATTTTTAAATTTCCTTTTGAATGAGTTTTGAAACTGTTCAACATTCTTATTAATAATAATAAATACCTAAACTTCATAGTTTTTCCAAATATCAACTTTTCTAAAAAAAAATTACTAGTTTTTACAACTTAAAAAAAATACGATAGCGGCATTATTTTTACAGGTTCATATTTCGTATGAAGAAATACTCAACGGAATTTAAATTAGATGCAACAGGGTGTTCAGAATAAACGAATATATTTGGATCGTTATAAATCGAAGGAGAATTTCAAAGCAAATTCCAAACAAAATTTAAAAATAGGACGTTTTATTCGACGCACTTTTTTGAACCGCCCTGTATACTTTAAAATAATTGTTATACCATATTCACCTTGTACATGCTGTGGATCCAAAGGTACAAAATGATTTACGGTCGTTCCAACCAAAACTAACCAATTCTTTCGTAGTAACAGCTAAATTTAGGTTAGGGTAGACTGTAATTTTACCAGATCATTCAAGTTGTCCCAAAATCACTCTAGTTGATGCCTAACTATTTTTTATCAGTATACGGTGTCCAAAAGACTTGATTTTCTGTGATCTGGCACCCGGCATAGCGGATTTCTCCTTATTGCATTTTTTTATTATTCAAAAACTTTTAAAATGGTTTTCATAAGACTGGGCGTGCTTATTTGCTGTCGCTATAGTTATTATTAATATTTAATATTCATGCTCCTTTTTTTCTAAATATCGCCCCCTAAAACGGAAACGGGTTTTACTTGCACTTTTCCAATCCGCAAGATGCAACTCCGCGCCAAGAATGTTTGGTGACGTCCGTTTTACTTCGTATCTGAGCACAGACCACAGACTAAAATTTGGTATATTAAAAGAGCATTGGGTTCACAATGTTGCGGTCGCGATCCTTTACTTAGCAAAGGAAAGCCGAAAACGTCTAGTTTCTTCCTAGTTATTTCAACTTTAGTTCGGTGCCTACTTTTTCCACTCTTACGTCTTACGTTAGGGGGTCGTGAGCTTAGGCAGCGGCGTGCCGGAACTGAACGAGTACCGATCGGTGATCTATTATCACGAGGACAGGCCGCAGTGGCACGAAACGTTCAAGATATCGTTGAGGATCGAGGAGTTCAAGACCAGTCACTTAAGGTTCACTTTCAAGCATCGTTCATCGAACGAGGCGAAGGACAGAAACGAAAAGCCGTTCGCGATGAGCTACGTCAGACTGATGCAGGGTAACGGCGTGACGTTGTCGGACGCGCGCCACTGCCTTATCGTCTACAAGATCGACTACAAGAAATTCGACGAGGATAGTTTGGAGTACTTGAAGATGCCGTGTTTCGCGAGGGACGCGAAAGAGGTAGCGAAAGTGCCGTCCAACGGTCTTACGGCCAGTCCGAAGGACACTTTTTGCATATCGTCCAATATATGTTCCACGAAGCTGACGCAAAACGGTAGGTTGAAATCGGAAGTAGTTCGAACGTACCGTCGCTAATGAATGAAAATATGGGAATCGCTTTTCTTGTAAAGGACGATTCTGAAAAAAAAAGTAATAACAGGTAAAATGTTTTTTTTAACGCTACCCTACACGTATTTGACACGGTACAGTACAGTTGAAAATTTCAATAATTTGTCAATAAAATCTTCTTTTTCTACTCCCCTCTGTAAAATACCTAATTACCATTGCTGGGCCTGCTGAAGTGGACGCCGCATTTACTGCGTCAGAACTTTTATCTTTTTTAAATTGTTTAAGGGCCTTTTTCCAAAGATATTAATATGGTTTTCTTATACCGATGAACCCTGTATTTTTTGCAAATAAACCCTTTATTTATGTATTTATTTATTTAAAGAACATTTGCTGGGTTTACTACGTCAGAACTTTTATCTTTTTTAAATTGTTTAAGGGCCTTTTTCCAAAGATATTAATATGGTTTTCTTATACCGATGAACCTTGTATTTCTTGCAAATAAACCCTTTGTGTATTTATTTATTTGTTTAAAGAGCATTTGCTCGGTCTACTGAACTGGACGTCGCACAAGGACACGATATCGGAATCGTTGCGCGCCTTCGTGGACGTCGTCGGCGAGGAAGTGGTGAAATTCCTACCCGACATTCTGGACGCGCTCTTCAACATCCTGATGTACGATCCAGACGGGACCGCCTACGACGTCCTGGTGTTCGAGTGCCTCCTACGCATCATCGGCCTCGTCACCAACGACTGGAAGTACCTGCACTTCGAGCCGGTCTTGGATTTGTACATCAAGGAGAGTTTCAGCGCCACTCTGGCCTATCGGTACGCAGAAAAGAAAAAACCGCATCACTTAGGTAGTTCAGATGTCCCGTATCGAGTGTTTGTTGTCCCCAAATGTAGAATGGTAGTTCTAATGAACCGTCCAAAAATGCCCAAATTTAAAATGGGAAATGAATTACTCGTGACCGTGTAATTATATAATTGAAATATAGAGAGGTAAAGTGTGTCCCAAAATATATCGCTTCGGTTTCGTACCCATTGTTACACCGTAATTCACTTTGGATCAGAAGAGGGATGTAAGGATACACGTGCAGCAGGATCGAGTACAAGAAACCGAGAATACTTGTTAACAAAATAATATTTATTTCGTGCCCGCAGCATAATGTCATATTTAACGTTTATATTTTTATATCATTTATATCAAGTTTTTGAAGTTACACATTGAAAACTATGTTTCTTTCAATTTTATTTTTAATAGCAAAAAAAAGGATATCAAACTTCATCAATATTGCGTCATAGATTTCTATTCTGTTTAATCGAACCTCGATCATTGCTTGAACCTTAAAAAATAATTATATTTTTTAATTTGCAAGACTAAAAGAGGAAGAAAATAGATTAGATAGATAACTATTCTTTCCTTTCAAAGAAACTTCCACATGCTATTTACTATTTACAAAGAGTTTGAAAAATTCCGCAGCATTAAACAAGCAGGCTTTGAACTATCTAAAAACGTAACGTAACGTGCAATCGTGTTACGTCCTCGCTTACATGCAGAAATATTTAAAAAACTGTCCCAAGTTCTGCTTCCCGTTTTGTGGCCACGATAAGTAATGCCTTTTGTGTTTTCCACGTCACTGTTATTTAATTGTACCTGCGTTCTTCTTACCTTCTTACCTAAAGTAAATTCTTTAATTTTGCTTAGAGATATCTCAAGAATCGAGCAAAACGGTATCACAGTTTTTTTTTTCAAACGTTCCTAAAAACTAAAATTCTGCCCATCTCTGTCTTCCTATTTTATAAAAATATATTAAGGTACCTATATAATAGTAACATTATAGGTTTTTTTATTCGTCTCCTCTCAGTTTCGTGGCAAATTTTCGATTTATAGATTTCTACAAATTGCCAAAATTCATAAAAATGATATATTCGACAAAAATATATTTCAAGCCTTGTTCCTCCAGCGAAATATATGAACCGAAAAGAAAATATTTAGAGAGGCCGACGGTTTTTGGCGTTTCCTCACTTCGTGCTTCCAAAAATTGGCGAAACGTCAGCAAAAACTGACTCAGGAGGAATCCAGAAGTTTTGTAAAAAGTCTTAATATACTTAAATCCGCCATTTTGTTTTTATTACTTTAAGCAATAATTTATTTAGGGTTTTGAGTTATCGGGAATAGTAGTTCAAACGTTCACTCGCAATAAAAATTTGTATTACGTCGTTTTCATTTACCAAAATATAATTTTCAAAATAAATAAGAACTAAAATTTCAGATTTTCACGAAATTATATATTTTTTCATGACAATTGTTTCGAAAAACACCGTGCCTTTATCAAATGTAATATTTACAAACTACCTGTTACTATATATACCGAAAAATGACCATAAAACCTTAATTAATGTTGTTGCGAGAATTTAAGTCCAATAAAATAAATCTAATAAATCTAATTGATCGTTAAATAATACTTTTGAATGTCTCAATTTGTTAATCTCCATGGCTTCCAATTAAATTAAATTTTCTACTTTTCGTGGCTGTATGTAAAATATCAAAATTGTCGTCAAAAATGTGTTTTTCTGTGTTTAAATGGGTAGCATAATTTTGACAAATGTTTTGAAACTTTTTCACTAGGTTCTCCTATGTATGTAATTGTTTGAAATTGTTTGAACAATAGATTTTAATTATGCTACCCACTTAAACACAGAAAAACACATTTTTGGCGACAATTTTGATTTTTTACATTGTATTGCTTAACGGTCAATTAGATTTAAACATGTCTCCTTTATTGAACTTAAATTATCACAACAACATTAATTAAGGTTTTATGGTCATTTTTCGGTATATATAGTAGCAGATAGTAAATATTTATATAATTTATATAAATATATCTTTTAGTTCTTATTTATTTTGATAAATGGCTTTTCATCAAGCAAAAGCCACGCCGGTTCAATTTTTAAAAAATGTTGCTAAATTGCAGTAAACTCGTGTCAATCTTGAAGGCCATCGTCGGACGTTCCAACGGCACCCCGCCCAACCTGATATTTCGCACGATGAAGGCGCTGCACTACGTCATGAAGTTCACTTCGAGGTCGAGGACGCTCTTCATGGAACTCTACCCGGAGTCGAGCGACGCAGACGATTTCGTCGACAATCTGCGCCACTTGTTTCGTGACGTCATCCGCATGATGGCGTACCGCGACGATGACTACCTACGAGAGCAGGGGGCGTGTCTCAAGTACCTGCCCAGCACCATCCCCGATATTTTGCTGATTTTGGATCAGCGAGAGTTAAGGTTTGGGGCGTTGTTCTCAATCTATAGTAGTTTTGGACGATCCTGGGTTTTAGCGAAACGTTTCGAGACTTGTTGAACAGCATTCATCCCGGCCGACTGACCAAGCAGAAGATGATGACGCTAAACGAGATCATCCACAGTAAGCTGTTCGTTTACCCGGAGTGCCGGAGGATTTTGCTGCCCGTCGTCACCGGCCAGGTGAAGAATCTCCTGGAGATCGAGGACGAGGTGAGCAGCCCCCCTCCCCTTCGCCGTTTTTATGGACCTTTTTCCCCGTTGGTTCGGTACCGAGCTAACCCGGATCGCGCTTAGCGGGATCGGTCGGTCGAGGGCGTGGCAGTAGTTCAAACGCGCCGCCCCGATGTTTGCGTTTCCGCGTTTGTCGTTCGAAAAGCCGCAGTAGTTCAAACGTACCGTCGGACTTGGAGGGTCACGCGGCATGCGGGGCTAACAATTTTTTTAACTACGCCGGCAAGCGATCTTGTAGATGTCAGAGCGGACGTTGACGATGTTATTATTTCAGGCCTTGCGCGGGATAACTTTAGTAACCTCAGGTATTAATATTGTGTTAAGGTGGGCGGCAAAATTTCCCTGTCTGTCAATTGGACTATGCCACTGCATACTCAATTTTTTTTTTTTCGATATTATCGCACTGAACAAAAAATTACTTACGTGACGAGAAAGAACGCTTCTGAAGCGGAATATTCCTTAATTTTACAGTTCTTTACAACATTTACATTTACAACAACTTCATCAGAGTTTGCGTTGACAGTAACAAACAAAACTAGGTCATTAACGAATGAATGAAAATACTTAACCAACAACCTCGTTACATTTTAGCCGAAAATTGTCCGGTTCAAATTTTAATTGATTGTTACAACTTCTGGTGAACATATTTACGGGGAATACTTTTTAAGTCCTATTAACTATTGTACTCATATGTTATATGCTACTCCGTAATCGATATTGGTACAGTTTTACTCAAAAACAAAACCTAGCCTGGAACAGATATCATTAACCAAAGGTTTACGAGGGCAGCGCCATTTTTTCATCATTTTTTTTACCGACCTACGAAAATTCCTTCTTTCAATTTTGCATCACTGATAGGACGAAATTTTGTTTTGAGATATTGAAAGTCACAACTTTATGTGAAGTGGTGGCAGAAAAAGTTTGTCACTCGGCGCTAAAGGTTTATGAGATATATTTTTGACTTTGTAATGTTTTTCTCTTCCGCGGCTGTCCCGCTCATCAATCATTTCTAACAATAACAACAAAAACGGAAATTTTTAGGATCGTTTAAATTTTAAACGACACACCCTGTATATAATTCAAACAATGTTCGGAGTAGAGGTTATAGCTCTGGATCTTCCCCGTTTCCTGGTCCAAAAATTTTTGTTTTCGAGAAAATAAGTTTTTTCTGAAACCATGCGGTGCCAATTAGATTTTTGATTAACGGCTAATAACTTACTCTGGAAAAGAACAATTTTCTAGTTTTTTTAGATTTTTGCCTATAATTTGAAAACCATGTATATAATGGAAAAAATACCTGAAATAAATGTTGTTGCATTTTATCTTCCGCGTCTGCTGGTTATGGAGGAAAACATATTTTTCTGGAAGCTAAAATTACCAAAAAAAAAAAATAAATTTCAAAAATTTTTAAAAAATACTTGGTAAAATTTGATAACACCCAATCTCTACCGTTCAAATGTGAACACAGACATTTACTTCTCTGCTAAATTTGGAGTTGATATCTGCAAATTTAGGACACTTAACACATTTCTCATTTAGCACGGAATATCGGGAACACCCTGTACAATAGGTGAAAACCTTAAATACAAAAGTTATTGCTGTCTATGCGTGCCATACCGCAATATAAAAGAAAGTGAGATCTGAATCATATAGTCTTTTAGTTATAACCAGTAATAGGGGGACCCATTTTTCAATTTTTTTTGAATTTGCGGCGCACCCTGTATATTTTTGAAAAATTGTCATGAATAAATATTTATGGCGCCGTACCTCCTGCGTCTTCTGGTCAATAGGTTCCGTCACGGGGCCAAGCTGCATATATCTGCCATATATGAAGTCGATTGTTTCAAATTTCAGACACTAATCCTGTTTTATAGCAATTTCCAAAAAACAGTCGAAAATCGCGAAACAAAAATGGATACCGGCGTCGGATCAGGGCCATTTCGTACAAGCTTATGTATCTCGTGGAGGGTTAAAAAGGAGACCAATTTGAATTTTATAGCTCTAAGCGTTCGAAAGTTATTCAGGATAAACCAAAAGACGAGAACGGAGAACAGACAGACAAAAAAAAAATTGTTTTCGACATTGATCATTTCTGTACCAATGGCCATCTCGTAGGACCTACTGTTTCCGAGATATAAAATTTTTATACGAGCGCAGATATTTTCGAAAAATTCGATTTCATCGGTCGGTTATAGCATTTCGCTGCATTTTTAGAGTAAACTCACCACAAATATAGCAAAAACAGTCTGCAGAAATCTTACAAATTCGCGGTATTTTGTAACCTAAAATTAAATGAAATTTATTTTTGAAAAATTTTCAAATTGCTGTTTTATATTTTTTGGCTCTGATTATGAAAAAATTGTTGTAAAGTCACAGCGAATACTGCGCAAGCGCATACGTGCATTATTCGATAAAACTAAAATTCTTGCACGTAATCAATTCTTCTACCGACGAAAAATCCAAGAGTTTATAGAAATGTATAAGCAACCAAACAATCGTAACAGTGACTCAGGTCTTTACCTGTCACCAATAATTTAGCTCCGCCCCCCTCAAGCTCCGAAAAAGCTAACAGGATGATTGGCCACAAAAACCGACGCAGGAGGAATCCAGAAGTTTTATAAAAACATCTATATTTGTATTGCAACAAAAGCAATTTTATGAGTAGCATATACGGCCTGTTTTCTTTGGAAGTCCCTGAGTGAAATAGAGGAAAATGTAGAGCTGTCGATTTCAGCCTGCCAATTAAGTTTTGGCGATTTTTGTAAATGACAGCTGCGCAGTGAATTTTCCCATGTCAGACCGGGAAGTTTCGCCCATAGTTGTAATGCATGTTGGCGACGGTAGATGTCGTAACAGTAGCGGTAACGATAATACTAATAGGGTAGCGGCTTTTTTTATATCGACCCGCTCTTGCGAGG
The DNA here is from genome assembly GCF_029955315.1 of Cylas formicarius. Lineage (NCBI taxonomy): Eukaryota > Metazoa > Arthropoda > Insecta > Coleoptera > Brentidae > Cylas > Cylas formicarius. The sequence goes on along the minus strand of NW_026844347.1, from coordinate 39,114,680 downwards.
AGTAGTCTATGGTAGTGCTGGGCATATTGTAGGGTGTGTCTGTACTACAAGACGGGCGCAGACAGAACCGTTCGGTGGCGAAGGTCGCCCAGCTGCTCGGAACCACTCAGCACTGCGTCAATCAGCACGTGGGATACTCGGAAGAGGTGATAGTTTATTTAAAATAAGCGCGGCTTCTCTATGCATGGACGTAGAGCGGCTCTGAGGTTGCTCGCTCGCGGGCCGGGGCTCCTTCAGGGCCCGCTTTCACCCCCTCCTCACTTTCTTTTTCAGCACCATAGTGTAGAGGGCACGGTAGGAGTTGATAGTGTCGATGACGTCGTAGTAGTGCATGTGTGTCGACTTAACCGGTTGGGGAGGGGACTTTCAGCGTTGGGGTAGGGATATGACGACCTCTAGCGGCTCTCTTCGCACTCTAAACAGTGACGTGCTTAGCACTAAACGCTAAGGCACTAGAGAGTGACGCCACAAGAAATAATTTATGAATGTAAATAGCTCTTAAAAATAAGTTTTATTATCTAAACGATAGATAGAATACATTTTTTTAATATCTATAATACCGCTTTATAGATAGATAGATGAAATTTCGTACACATGTAGTACGTATCAAGAGGCATTATTTATTATTGTTAAAAAAAATTTAATCAGAATCATTGGTTATTTATCTTAATGTTAGGATGTTACGTGAATTCTTTAAATCTGTAAAAGTAAGTGTTCAATTTTTTTTTTCCAAAGGACACTAGTTGATAACTGAAAACTATATTGTTTTAAATAGATATTTTATTTTTCGCAAATTTGGATTGGATTGAAAAAAATCAACAAATTAAATGTCTTCAGAAATGATTGGAGTTTGTAAGAATAATTTTTGTTGTCTGCCAAAATAATAAAAATAATAAAAATTTCATTAAAATATTTAAAGCCGTATATATTTTTGAAAATTTTACCACCATGTATCTTAAAAGTGACGTTCAGGACATATGTTTCGTTTAAAAATTAAAAAACACCGTGCATATTAGCAGTTTATTTTTATATCTCTCAAATATTTGAGACACTCTGTATAACGCTGGTCAATTGTTTTAATTTAAGCAGCTAAATCATATTTTCGTCAATGTTTCTGTCAAAAACCGTAATTATACATGAAAAAAGCAAAACATTTTCAAAAAAAACCTTCATTTTTTGCAAAATGCTTGAAAAAACTACACAAAACGCTTTTAGAGTCTAGAAAAAACTTGAACAATTATAGAACACCCTGTATACATAAAAATAATTTTCTTCAACATTTTTTCAACTTTCTAGTTTAATTTTTTTGCTATCGAACTATTGGCACATACTGTATAGTAGACTGGGTCAAGTCAATTTTTGTGTTTCGATCACTAATAGTAAGCAAAACAAGGTTCTAGGGCAATTTTCAGGGACCTATCTAACAAAAAAAAATGAAAATCGAACCATAAACAAAGATTTTATAAGTTCTAAAGTGGGACACACTGTATATATTCTTTATGCATATGTATATGTTCTATATGACCTGAATGAATTTAGACAAATGAGCTTATTACAAAAATCGGGTATTTCAATAACCATAACATGTTATTGCCTATTATATAATTATAAAAAATATTTATCTGTTAATTTTCCAGACAATGGCGTCCACCATTGTGAATTGTGAATGTCGTTTTCCAAAAAAATCCAAAAAGAAAACCGAAATAAATTTCCTTTTTTCACATATGTTACATACCCTAAATAAGTAAAACATATATAAAACCAAAATACTTAGATAGTTGTTTATTTCTTTTATCTATTTATTAAAACTTAAGAAAATTATAAATACAATTCAGTTCGTAAATGTTAGGAAGAACATTATCGTTATTGGGTCCAATAAATGCAAATTACAGCAATGTTTAACAAAAAATCAATCATAAAACCAATTCTGCCACTTGATGCATTTATATAACTAACTTAAAAGACACAACAAAAGTCCAAGACAATTTTTATGCCAATAGATTGTTCGGTTCACTTTTTGTCCGTCCAGATGTCATTTTTAAAGTCTGCATTTAATTTGTATTTCAATAAGATATATTAAAATAGTATAAAGTACCTTAACCATACCTAAATGAAATATATAAATTCGACGACCAACACTACGACTCATTGTAAAAGTCATTTTGTATAAAATAAGTGAAAATATTGAAACAAACATACCTAGATACGTATAATGAAATAGTAGGAATAACAGTTCCTAAAATAATATGTTTAAACCTCAAAATAATATATTTATATAAGATTAAATGCACATATGATTTTAAGTTGAAGCAATAAGCACAACGACGTTCATTTTTCAGAGACCTATCCAACAAAAAAAAAATCAAAATCGGGGACACAGTGTATATATTTTTTCATTATTATGTTTTTAACAGTGGAAAATTGACAAGAAACAAACGCGTCCGCTTTTAAGCTCCGCCTCTTATTCCGTCGCCGCCCACCTCGCGCCCGCTGATCATAGTTAAACTTCAGTTTCGTAGGTGGAGCTGTGCGTCAAGATCCTCAGCGACTTGATGGAGCTGCTGTTCCGTCGCGACGTCGGCCCCACCTTCGACGACGTCGCCGAAGTGATCGACGCGAACCTACGCACCGTGGTCCAGAGCCACATCAAGATGGAACGCGACAACCCTCACGCGGTAACGCCCTCCGCGGCCACGCCCCCTTCGCGCCCCCTACCTCTAACACCGCTTGCAGGCGCTTCTGGTCGCGGTGATGCTCGACATTTTCCGCCAGATGACGCCCGAGCACTACAACGACTACGTCCAACGTTTCCAGACCAATTTCGACCTGCTCGACTTCCTCATGGAGATCCTGGTCGTGTTCAAGGAGCTGGTCAGCGATTCGGTGTTTCCAGGCGACTGGCACGACATGCTCATGCTTCAAAACAGCGTCATCCTCAAGTCGTTGCGCTTGTTCTCGCACACGATACGCGACTATTTCTTCGAAAGGTTCGAGCACGACGCATGGAACAACTTCTTCCACTGCGCTATCGCGTTCATGACCCAGGACGTGCTCCAGTTGGAGAACTTCTCGTTCAGCAAGCGGATGAAGGTGGTGAACCGGTACGAGGATATGCGCAGGGAGATGGGGTTCGAGGTGAGGGCGAGGCGCGTCGCTTAAACATTATTGTACGACCAAAAATATAGTGCGCTTATTGCTTCGACGTTTTGGTGGCCCTGCTACGGTAAAAATTGATCTTTTGCGCATCCTAACCGACTGTTTCCCTCGTAAAACCTAGTTTGCCGTGGTAAAACCGTATATTCGACTGTCATTCACTCGCTAATTTTATTATTATTTTTTATTGCCGTTGTTTTAAGATGATACGAAAAAATAAACGTCCCTTAAAAAGTATTTTTTATCGCTATTTTCGAAATTTGTATAATTAAAATTTGTAAGATTTTAAAATCACATACAAAATAATCGTCATTTACAAGGTGAGGTGAGGTGGTTTTTACTTGATGAAAATACATTTATCAAAATAAATAAGAACTAAAAGTTCAGATTTTCACGAAATTATATATTTTGACGTGACATTTGTTTCGACAACACTGTATGTCTCTTAACCGATTGATTCCCTCTGAAATCTTTTGCCGAACTTCCACGACATTATTACAAGGAGTTCTGTGCAGGTGATTTTTTGTGTGTCGCCAAAAGAAAAAAATCCATTAAAGATAAGTCGGGACTACTGGCTGGCCAATCCGTAGGTCCGGCGTTGCCTATCCAACCCCGGGGATATTCCATGTTAAGCAAGTAAATCTTCTTTATACTATACTACTATTTGATGCTCTACGAGTTGCAAATAATGATATCCAGTTAGCTTTTGATCTATAAATATTGGACCCAAAATATGCCACGCCAAACATTAAATAGTTGTTACTCCTGGGTTTTAATTTCGTGTATTTGTCTATTATTATTATTACAACCCTTTCTTGTAGTAATCGAACTTTCATTAGTCCGTAAAATGTTTTTCAAAAAATTATTGTTCTCATTATGTCTATTTAGAAAATCCAAACAAAACTGCATCCTGCTTTGACATTGTTCTGCGCTTAGTTTTTGAGTGGATTGATCCTCGAGAAATACCTGTCTCTTCATGTCCTCATAATCCTAATATGTTTGCCTAATTTTCTTCATTTAAAACATGTGTCCTATTTTAAAGTGAGTGGATTAAAATATAAAGCGTGTTACATCATTGTAATCGGACTTAAATATTCTATCAGACACATATATAATATACAGGGTGTACAAAATATGTCATCAAATTGATAGTGTTTGTTTTGGAAAAAAAATTGGCGTTTATTTTATTTTTTTATTTTAGATTTTGAGGACTTTTGTAGTATAGAACTTTGTGATATAAACAGGCTTCATGTAGTTTTCTTCTGCTCTCCATGTTCAACCGTTTAGTCCCTATTAGTTTATGTGATATTCTCTCTCTACACAGAATGCGCAAGAGACTCGCACAATGTAATTTTTATGCCTTGCATATGTTCTCCGGAAGCAGTCAGAGACATGACTCTCAAATCCCAAGTCAGAATCGAAGAAGACTCCCAGGTTTTTTACGTTATTTTTTATAGGCAGAGTAGTGTCTCCAATGTTGATTTTAACTCGAGCCTCCAAACCGTGCGGATCATTTTTTCTGCCAAAAAGCATAATAATTGTGAGTGTTTCAGTGAAAAAGATTGTAATTTATGTAGATGTCAGCCCAGGCGAACCCTTGATCTATAACAGGAAAAGTATATATGCCAGAATACCGTACGTTTTGTTTTTTGGTTTCCTTGGTATCTCTAAAAACGAACAGGTGGTAGGTGGGACGAGAAAATCGTCAATTTTGGGTTCTAGGTGAGGGCGATGTGGTTCAACCTCGGCCAGAACAAGATCCAGTTCGTGCCGTCGATAGTCGGGCTGATGCTCGAGATGACGCTGATACCGGAACGGGAGCTGCGCAGGGCGACGATGCCGATCTTCTTCGACATGATGCAGTGCGAGTTCTACTCGTCCCGTTTACGGTACGAGAGTTACGGCGATACGAAACGCGACTCGTCCCACATCAAGGCGAACTTTAACGAGTTCGAAAACGAGATGATCGTGAAACTGGACGCGTTGTTCGAGGGCGGCAAAGGAGATATCCAGTACAAGTCGTCGTTCGACACCGTCATGACGGATTTGTGCGGCCAGCACACCGCCATGCGGGACCAGGGCGTCAGGTTCGTGAAAACCGTCTGCAGACTGATGGAGAACCTGCTGGAATACAGGGACATCATTTACTCGGACAACAAGGAGAACATCATGAGCTGCATCGTCAATTTGTTGGTGGGTTCCGTAGTCGACACCTGTCTGAAGTAACGGTAGAATATCGGTGTTAAAAGTGGGTAGGTCAAATGTACCGGACGAGAGAATCAGTTCTGTCTTTATTCTTGTTCCTTCATACGAACGGGGTGTAGATACTTGTCAAACATTTTGTTTAATTAATGATAATAAAACACCGTCCAGTCTTACAAAATTTACTTTACCTATTACCTTTTTGTACTAATTCCGATTAAATTGATAGGATGGTAGTGGACGGTAGGTCAAATATACAAAGCCGTTTTTTTTTTACTTGCAGGACTTTTACTCCGAAATCAACAAGAAAGAAATGTACATCCGCTACCTGAACAAACTGTTCGACTTGCACCTGGAGTGCGACAACTACACGGAGGCGGCGTTCACGCTGGAGCTCCACGCGAAGCTGCTCAAGTGGTCGGACGAGCAGCTGCCGCCGTTGCTCAAGAGCGACAAATACCCAACCTCAAATACGCACCGTCAACTCAAGGAGTCTTTGTATTACACTATCATCGACAATTACGACAGGGGCAAGGTAGGGAATAAATCGATCAATCGCCGAAACTTGCAAAAATGCTTAACAATTATTTTTTGTGATTCTATATACCAAATTTACAAGATATGACGTTGAATACGAAAGTTACAAGGTGCCTCAAAACAAAAAAATATGTATTTTGATGGAACAACACTTTAAATATTATTACACCGATGAGTTTTGGTATTAGTTTTCTCTATCCCCTTTCCTCTCTCTCTCTCTCCCTCTCTCCATCTCTCTCTCTCTCTCTTCTTTCCTCTTCCTCTCTCTCTCTCTCTCTCTCTCTCTCTCTCTCTCTCTCTCTCTCTCTCTCTCTCTCTCTCTCTCTCTCTCTCTCTCTCTCTCTCTCTCTCTCTCTCTCTCTCTCTCTCTCTCTCTCCCTCTCCCTCTCTCTCTCTCTCTCTCTCTCTCTCTCTCTCTCTCTCTCTTCTCTCCCCTTTCCTCTCTCTCCCTCTCTCTCTTCCGCCCTCTCTCCTCCTCCCTCCCTCTTTCTCTCTACCCCTCTCCCTCTCTCTACTCCTCTCCTTCTCTCCCCCCCCTCTCTCTCTCGCTCTCTCTCTCTCGCCATCTCTCTCTCTCTCTTCCCCCCCCTCTCTCTCTCGCACTCTCTCTCTCACTCCAAGTTATCATCAATCTTGAAATGAACGTTATACAAACATAACCCTTAAAACTAAAAACGTTCGGCTCTAGATGTGGGAGTACGCGATCGACAGGTGCAAAGAGCTCGCCGAGCAGTACGAGCGAGAGACGTTCGAGTACGATCGGCTCGGCGAGCTTCACTCTCGACTCGCCGCCTTCTACGACAACGTGATGAGACAGGCGCGGCCAGAACCCGAATATTTTCGCGTCGGTTACTACGGACGCGGGTTCCCGCCCCTCCTCCAGAACAAGGTGTTCGTCTACAGGGGCAAAGAGTACGAAAGACTGGCCGACTTTAACACGCGAGTCGCGAACGAGTTCCCCAAGGCGACGCTACTGAACAAACTCGAGCCTCCGGGTGACGAAGTGCTCCAATCGGACGCACAATGTAAGCGATCGTTTATAAACCGTTCATTGTAGGGAGCACTTTCTTAAGTAGCCTAATAATTACAAATTAATAATTAAGCCGGATAATTGATAACTTTTTAATTAAAAGTCAACTGACTAATAAGTAAACCGATAATTTTTACTTGGAAATGTGTAAAAACCGATGAATCGCCTTTCTATTCTACGCACAGATTAATTTCATTAATTAAATTTAATCATTATTAATGGCATCGAAAGTTTCGGTTTATTCATATCTGTAATTAATTAATTAAAACCAGAATTTAATCGAGCAATAATTTTGCGAGTTTTACAATTAACGAAGTAAAAATGTTCAATTCATTAATTAGCAGGTAATTAGTTTCTAAGCCACAATATCGCATATTAATTAGTGGGTCATTTGTCGCACAGATTAATTGCATTAGTTAAACTGAATAATGGTTAATTACATCAAAATTTTCAATTTATGGATTCCGGTTAATTTTACTTCTTACTTCGTCAGCGGTAATCTCATTGTCTAATAATTTTGCCAGTATTTTTACAATTAATGAACTTAAATTATGAATTCATTAATTGATATCTAATGAAATATTATTAATAGATAGGATTATTAATCGATATCATTTGTTGCACAGATTAATTGCATTAATTAAATTTAATGATGATTGAAGACAACAGAAGTTTTCGGTTTATGGACGCCTGTTAATTTTTCATCAGCAGTTTTTTAGAAACAACCCTAATTTATACCATTATTTAATTAAAAGCGTAATCTAATCATCCAATAATTTTGCGAGTATTACAATCAATAAACTAAAAATTATTAATTCATTAATAGTCAAGTAATTAGTTTCTAATCCACAATATCACATATTAACTAGTGGGTTAATACCACATTAACCGATGTCATTTGTTGCACAGGTTAATTACTTTAATTAAATTTCTGTTAATTTTATGTTAATTTCATATAACGGAATCGTAATTTATACCATTAGTTAATTAACTAAAACCATAATCTAATTATCCATTATTTTTGCGAGCATTTTTACAATGAATGAACTAAAAATTATAAATTAATTAAATGGCAACTAAAAAATTATTAATCCATAACCCAGTTATAACTCATTCACCTACGTCATTTGTTCCACAGGTTAATTGCATTAATTAAATTTATTGATGATTAATGTTAAGTATTTCATCAGCAGTTTTATTATTATTTAATTAAGGTAAATAATTAAAACTGCAATCTAATTGTCCGGTATTTTTGCGAGTATTACAATCAATGAACTAAAAATTATCAATTCATTAATTGGCAACTAGTGAGTTAAGATCACCGTGTTAATTATTGAGTTAAGGCATTAACCAATGTCATTTTATTTTTATTGATTATTATTAATGACATCGAAATTCGCAGTTTATGGATCCTAATTAATTTCAAGTTCTTCATTGGCCCAAACTTATTAATTAATTTATCAGCAGGTAATGAGTTATTGACCCGCTAGGATCACGTTTAATTAGTTAACTAATTAACTAATGAGTTAACAATTTTTAGTTGTATTATTATTACCTTCCCGTTTCTGATTAATCGCCAAAGAAGAACTGATAATTAATCCATAATTAATTAAATTAATTAATTAATTCCATCCGCCCCGCCCCGCAGACCTACAAATCAACAAGGTCGACCCCGTAATGGACGATATCCGGAGGCGGTTCGCCGGCAAACCGGTCTGCGACCAAATCATGAAGTTCTACCGTGTGAACAACATCAAAAAGTTCACGTTTTCGCGGCCTTTCGTGCGTAAGGACGTGGCCATCGCGTCCGACAACGAGTTCGCTCACCTGTGGCTCGAAAGGACCGACCTGGTGACTACTTACCCTTTGCCGGGCATCCTCAGATGGTTCCCGGTCGAGACGGTAGAAGTCAGCGAGATATCCCCGTTGAGGAACGCCATAGAGACCATCGAGCGCACCAACAGGTCGCTGAAGAACCAGATCGACCGGTACCGTCGAGATTCCACCATACAGATCAACCCTTTAAGTTTGACCTTGACCGGTATCTTGGACGCCGCTGTCATGGGCGGGATCCGAAACTACGAGGAGGTTTTCTTTAATCCGGATTACCTCGTTCACCACGTCGAAGACGAGAATTTGGTCGGCCGTCTCAAGGAACTCGTGGTCGATCAGTTGCCTCTGCTAGACGCGTGTGTCCAGATCCACCGGAAGATGGCGCCCGTCGACTTGCAACCCCTCCAAAAACGATTGGAGGAATGTTTCGCCCTCTTGAAGGCCGACATCGAGCAGAAGTACAAAAAGAAGGCGGGGAACGGCGAGTAGTTCAAACGCCCAGGACAAGTGCCAATAATTTCGCCTGATTTTTATTTTTTATTTTTTTTTTTTTTTGTTAAAACGTATCAGTTATATTTTGTAATAAACTGACGATCGAAGAAACGGTTGCTTTTTATTTCTTCTTACGTCGTCGACGCATAGCCATATCGAGTTTGGTCTAGTTGGACGTCACTTTAGCACAGACCCTAGACCATAGACAAATATATTGGTTATATATGGCATCGCTAATGCCATGTAAGACACTCACAGCAAAGTTTAGAACCAAATTCCTTGCTTTTTCTATTTCCAAATTCTGAATTCAAAATTTAGAAATTGCAGTTTATGAATTCCTGTTAATTTTAAGTTTTTTATAAACGGGGCCGTAATTCTTAACTACAATTAATTAATTAAAACTAATCTAATCGTCTAATAATCTTGCGAGTAATTATACAATTAATGAACTAAAAATGATAAATAAATCGAAAATTTTTAAAAAAAGAGAAATATAATGGTCAGCGAATTTAGGATACACATGACAGATGACAGAAATTTAAAATATGTTTTTCTATGTACTTTCACTTATAGCGTCACTTGATGCATGCTAGCCTGGTAAATTTTTCTAACAAAAAGAAACATTTTTGGCGCATTTGCTTGGAGTCTCATATCTAAATCTCATGATATCTTATTTATTTATTATTATTATTTATTTATATCATATTATAGCCCTGAATGTTTACTAAATATGAGAAAATATGCCTTTTCATCAAAAAAATGTTGGTTATGTTTGTCTTTTTAAAGCATATTTTAAAACGCCAGGTTTATAAAAATCTTTTTTGAAAATGTATTTGAAAATTGCAGGAGCATATCGAATTTTGCTTACGAATGTATCTCTCCTTGTATTTTAAATAAGCTTCCACCTCTTCCTCTTTTTTATCAACTTCGAAAAATTTTTCTTGCAATCGCATGCACAGACCGTCCAGGGTATGCCGTAGAGAGTTGTCTTCCGTGGCGAATGATTCTATTGGAGATATAGAAATTGTCATTGGCCACAGTACCACAGTTGAGACTTAGGTTAGTTTGTTCTGTTGGGAACACTGTTCTTTTTGTGGCCTATGACTAGTCACGTGTTATATAAATGAAGGTTTTCTTCTCGTAACTAAAAAGTACAAACAGATAAACAAGTTGTCTAACGAAACAAACTCTCTCAGCCATATACTGCAAGAGACGATATGTCAGCGACCATGTTGGTTGTTGAATTCCGCAACATCATTGGTGAGTTTTAGATTTTACATCCCACGCATGCGCATGTCCAAAGGACCTCCTCAAAAATTTTTTCATAATTGATTCATAAGTATATCGGAATAGGCAAGGCACGCATGCTAAACAGCGATCTCCACACACTTAATTCGTTTTCCCGGAACATTTAACGTCATCGCCGGATTTTTAGAAAATACTGCCGTAAAATGCTTCTTATTCTTTTTCCGCCAGTTTACGCTATGTTCAAAATTGACGCAAGTAAAGCTAAAGGTTTTGGTCACAAATCGACACATACACAAACGTACACTCCGTTTCAATTTGAGTTTCGAACGACTCGCAAAAAAAAACTTTTCCCACTTGACTTGTACCGGTAGACAATATTTTGAACTTATTCTGCCTAAAGTGAACTGAGATTAAGCGGTGGTGGTATTTTTAAATAATAATCGTCTCTTCGCTCTTCTTTATCAAATCAACAACAAAAAACTGGTCAAAATGGCGTCGGTGTTAGGTTTTATTGGTTAGAAAAGAGTTTTCACGCGTTCATTAATTGGCATATCTCGATATTTTTCCACCGTCGTTTTAAAAATGTATGTATTATTGGCATATGTGCCAATCTAAAGAAAAAATATAAATACAAGGTACATAAAGTTAAGAGAAAAAAATAAAGATTAAGGTCACAGACTACAGCGAGGTTGTCATCGAATTGTGTGATTTGGCTCGTGTTGATGTTTACGTTTTATTCTATGGTGTTGATATGGAGGACGTAGTTTTGGGTAAGTCGATAAAATAAAACGAGTGAAGCTAAATTTTCGTGATAGAAACGACCGCGTTCGCCAGCGTCGAGCGTGCACTGGATCGTAAATCTCTCTTGCGTTGTTTTCAGGTGATGAAACAAAGACGAAGCCTCCTCTAACCATGAAGATCGAAGAATCCAAGGATTCCAACATCAAAGGTTTTAACGATGTCGCGTAGCTAGCTCCGGTAAACGCAGCTTTCTTTTCTTTTTGCAGGAAAGGACGTCGAACAGCTAAAACGCGCTGAATTGGAGCCGGACTCGCTTAAAACGCCGTGCTTGAATCCGCTCGTTTCAACTCAACAAAACAAACCCGTAAAAGGTATATTAAAACCTCCGCAGTTAAGTTTAAGCGGCAATACGCCCAACACCGTGGCCAATTTGCTGAAACAAGCGAACCTGGACAAAGACGCTGATGCAAAAAGATCCAACGGCGAAGTACTCAAATTTGTGCCTCTCAAGACCAACACCCAAATAACAAAGAAAACCGAGACGCCCGCGCCCGCGAGCAACGTGCCCGCGTCGGCGTCGACGACGACGTTCGTGTTCGGTCAAAACTTGGAAGAAAGAGTTATGGCGGCCGAAGCGAAACCCGCAGAAGGACAGTCTTTGGGCGCCAGTTCGAACGGAGTGAGTGATATGTTGTTTAGTTCGGCGGTAAAGAACGACGTTGCAAAGGACTGTCCGGCCGATTCAAGCAAAGCGAAATCTCTTAGCGACTCGGCCAGGGAGTACGAGGAAATGCGGGCGTGCAAAAGGAAATATGATGCCGTCGAGGTCAAGACTGGCGAGGAGGAAGAAACTAACGTGTTGAGCTTGTCGTGTAAATTGTTTTCATTCGACAAGGATTCGAGTACTTGGCACGAGCGGGGCAGAGGGACGCTCAGGTTGAACGATTTCGAGGTGGACGAAAACATGACTGGCAGCAGGCTCGTGTTCAGGACCACCGGCAGCCTTAGGGTTATATTAAATACCAAGGTAGGATACACCTAGGGAATTTTGTTTTACCGCAATAGCCATTAACAGTGAAATAGAATCGCCTAATTATTATTGATATTAATTTTTATATCTTAACCTAAATTACTATTATAATACACTAGGTCAAAAAATCAATTTCCAATATAGGTTTTTTTGTGAAAAATAATAACCGAAATACATGGAGTTATATATAGAGTGGGTCAAATTTAATACCTTTAGAGGGAAACTCTCCTGTTTAAAGGCATAGAAAACTGATGTCCGATTCTCAAGCTCCATTTTCACAATAAACTTAACGGTAAAACTACACACGGATATCTAGTGCAGTTTCACATTGATAGCCTGTTAATAATTTTTAATAACAATTTAATGGTATTTTATAAAATAATAAGCAATCAACTAAAAATTCAATGTTTTATATGAAAAAACATAGCGCACTTGATATTTTGCATGGGTTTTCTTGGAAATTTTGTATTTTGAACAAGTAGGTTTTGGAGCGTGCACAGTATAGAAAGCAATACGCTACGTTTTAGTTAAACCTTTAGGTAAACATTTTTCGAGGAACCACTTGCACTTTTGATACTGTGCGGAATGTGTCTGCTTAAATTCATCTAACGTTTTTTGCTGATCTTTCTAGTGTCTTGAACTTTCGTGTTTGGAGTTTTCTTTGGCCGCTATTAATTAGGTTCTTCTTCTTCTTTTACTTCTGTTGGCCACGATTAATTAGGTTTGGGTTGCAATCCTCCGAAAAGTTCTCTACGAGCCGTTTTCTCTTGGGATACTGATCGTAGTACAAACCACTTGCGGTCTGCATTATTTGCAAAACCAAAAACCTGACGTACCAATAACACGATTCACAGTTTGACAGTTCGTTTATAGTATTTCCTCCGTCCAAAGCCTACTGGTGCGAGGTGGTATTTTAAATAAAACCATACCAATATGTCACACAAAAACGGGTTAACTTATATTTTTTAGATACACGCATTTAAAATTTTGTTTTAATACGACGGAGGAATTTCAGTAAAAAATATTTGTTGTGATCTTGTGATTAGCGGTATCTTGTCAAAAGCGCCACCTGGCGATATAACCGACCGCCTTAACTATGTGCGGCGTTGCCGGTCGTTGCAAAGTTTCAACGACCGCCGGAATTTGTCGCGCTTACGATGTTTTTTTTTACCGCGTGCAGATTTGGGCGGAAATGACGATCGAAAAGGCGAGCGACAAGAGTATCCGGCTCACCGCTCTCGACTCCAACGGCGAAGTGAAAATATTTTTAATCATGGTGAGTAGCAAACTCTTGATTGGAACCTTCGGCACTGCACTAACACACAATAACGCGTTTTACCACAAACCGAAACTCAATTTTACGTACTCGATGCGCGTTTCGCCAACCAAGTTGGCATCTTCAGGAGAAGATTAAAATTTGTTTAGTTAGTTTTAATCTTCTCCTGAAGATGCCAACTTGCGTATTGTGTGTTATGGTGAGTAGCGCGCTCGCGCAGACTTGCGCAATTGGCAACGTCGTTTGACTTTCCCGCAGGCAACTATCGAAGACGCCAGGCATTTGTATGCGCACCTGAAGCCGCGTCTAGAAAAGGAAGTGCTGGCCCAGAAACGTCCGAAAACCAGCTCGGACGAAGGCGAGACGAAATGATGGCGTCTTCTTTTCCGGGCGGTTTTTTTTTCGCGACGCTTCTAGCACGTTTCGAGCGACATGGCATTTCGTTGTATATTTTATACTTTAACCGACGGGGCGACAACAGTTGAAATCGTTTTGTAATTCCACTTGGTTTGTTATTATTTAAGCATCAAATAAACAATGTGATCGGCAACGGGACTTTTCGTTTGCGTTTCAACCTTAAAATGTCACCAAACTTACCGGGTAACTATAAACAAAAAAAATTGGAGAAAGTCCATCCAACATGCGCATGCGCGGCATTTAAAATGTCGTTTTTAACCAATGATCTTGCTTCATTCAACAACCAACATGGCCGCTGACATATCGTCCGTCTGTTTGCATGCGGCATTATTACGGCTGTATTTTCTGAAAATATGCCCGGACCTCGTTAAATGTTTAGGAAAAACGAGTTCAGTTTGTGGAAATCGAGCAACGTGAATGTTATTTGTGAAGCCGCTCTATAGCTAAAAGGAAACAACTATTTTTTCAAATAAAGGCGTCGCTTCCTTCAACAACCAACATGGCCGCTGACAGATCGTCAATATGTTTGGATGCTGTACTTTCTCAAAACGTGTTAGGTTAGTAGTAGTGCCATTATCTTATCTAATAATTATATGGCCACCAAAAACACCATTTTTCAAAAACTGTTTACGAGACCAAAAAAATTCTTGAACCAGAAGAAGCAGAAGATACGGCCCTATGAATAGTGACAATTTTTCAAAAATACACAGCGTGCGCCGCAAATTCAAAAAAACTGAAAAATGGGTCCTCCTATTATTAAAAATTGGCTATAATTGACAACTATGATTCAGATCTCACTTTTTTTATATTATGATATAGCCCGCATAGATAGCAAAACCTTTTGTATTTAAGGTTTTCACCTATTGTACAGGGTGTTCCCGATATTCCGTGCTAAATGAGAAATGTGTTGGGTGTCCTAAATTTGCAGATATCAACTTAAAATTTAGCAGAGAAGTAAAAGTCCATGTCCACATTTAAACCGTAGAAATTGGGTGTAATCAAATCTTACGAAGTATTTTTTAAATATAGTAGATTTTTTTTTGGTCATTTTAGCTTCGAGAAAAATATGTTCTCCTCCATAATCGTTCATCCGATTGGCAAAATTCTTTAACCGGCAGACGCAAATGATTCATTTATTTCAGGAATTTTTTCGATTATATACAGGGTTTTCAAATTGTAGGCAAAAATCTAAAAGACCTAGAAAATTGTTTTTCTACAGAGTAAATTATTAGACGCAAACCAAAAATCGTAAAAAATATGGCTAATTGAAATGTGAACTGCGTGATGTGGACATTTTTCAAATTGGTGTCTTCTGCAACTTTCTCACTATAATTTTAAACAAAGTCCAAAATCGCTGTATCTGCTCATATTTCTTTTTTCTTAACTGTTGTTTACCAATTTGCTGTTATACCATAACTTAAAAAACAAACCGCATTGATTTTGAGATAATTTTCCGATTTTTCAAGTCTTCCAAAATCCTGTTACGGATTTTGCCCCATCGAACCACTGTCTCGGGAGTGCCGCAAGGCTCCTACTTTGGACGCCGGGAATAACGAGGGAAAAGGAACAAACAACACCCATATTTGAATATTTTTATTACTAAAAGTCGTTATTCTATTCTACAATTTTTCATTTTGCTCTCCATGAATTTGGAACAATACCTTAAAAAAAAAAAAAGAAGAAGGGGAAAACCGAAAACGACCAGAGAAACGCGAAACGCGCGTGCCCGGCACAAAAAATAAGGGTCCTCTCCCGGCTTCGACGCGTCACAATATTTTTCTCTCTTTTTTTTTTTAATATTTAGGCACTGCAAAACTTTTTTGCAACATAAACGTCCGTCGGACCGGTTAACGACGGGGGAAAAATTACAATAATAATAATAATAACCACCCCTCTCCTGCGCGACCTCTAGCTAATCTAATGAAAAATACTCGGAAACACTGATGATGGATCCGCGCGATCCTACACGCCTGCGCCACTCTCTCTCTCTCTCTCTCTCTCTCTCTCTCTCTCTCTCTCTCTCTCTCACCCGCTGCATCTGCCACACTCCCAACTATTTATTGATTTATTTGTTTGTTTGTTTTGCCGTTCAAGATTTTGGACTCCAAGCGTTTACTGCGACGACGACGATGATGATGGATGATATAGCATTTATATACAAACTAAACTAAAAAAAGTATATAAAATTCGGGGGGCCCCCTCCAAGCGCATTACGATATTTAAGCGGGCGGTTTCGGGCAAGATAAAAATCGAAAAGTGAAACAGACAGTGGCGTACCTAAAAAATAGCCTGCTGTTTTTATACCCCTGTCTTGATGGATGACATTTTTCTCAGGCTAAATGTTAAAAACGTTGCCCATTTTGTCAAGTCCTTTGTGGTGAACATGGAGAAATGGTGAAATGGTGCATAGGCGACTTTATGAAACGCGTCAGTCATTGAGACCAGAGAACGGTTTTTGAATCAAAAAATTAGATAAATGTGGCACATTTCACTCAGAAACTACCATTTTGCAAGCGTCATAAAAGTAAAACGGAAATGCGCGAATTCGCGGATAATCGAGGCTCTACTGTACCGAACAAAAAAAAAATTGTTATTTCGGTTAAAACGTTCCGATGAAAAAATGTTTACAAAATCAAAATATTTGTCGCATTAAGAGCTCAGAAGCTACAGGTACTATTCAAAATCGACGCACACCAATTTTTTTTTGTAATGCGCCTTCAATAATCAAAATTGGACAGCCGGCACAATCCGTTCCATGACAAATCCGCTCACCCGGGTAATTTCATTATTTATGGTCAGTGTTAACGTTTACTTGGGCAGAATTAACGGATAATCGAGGATGTACTGTACCTGTCAGCACCTCACCTTTCATTTTTTGACCTCCCTGTATTGTTTTCATCTTGGCCTGCGCCCTCACGCTTAAAAACCGCAACCTACTTCTTAGGAAGCGCCGCGAATACGACCGACAACGCGAAACCACGCCCCCCTCACGCCGTCCCGTTATGTACACCGAGTCACTAACTCCCCCTATCAAACCTACGCATGCGCATGCGCGATTCGCGTTGCCGTACGCTGTCTGCGTCTGTGTGTTTATGGTGTGTATATGTGTGTGTGTGTGTGCCTGTGATGTAGTAAGAGAGGATTGTTTTTTTTTCGTCTCTCTGGTTATTACACGATATGTATGATGCCTTATTTAAACTGAAATATAAAATAGATGAAAAATATATATATATAGAGTCCCAGAACGAAATGGCTCGCATTTCACACTACCCCCGCGCACTCTTTGCGTCCCCGCAGTACCGTCCGATATATATATTTATATGTATGTATATAACAAGGGTGCTGTTTAGACACCAGGTCCACGCGGCTGGCTGCTTGGCTTTTTTTTGTTTTGAATGTTTTTTTTTCTTTATTGTTGTCGCGCGTTTCCGTGTTAATGCACTTCCGAGGGCTCGGGCTTCGGCGCGTGATGATTGGCCGCCACTTCCGGGGTGCTGATGGGCTACGGGGCGAAAGAAACAACGTTAGAAGGCCTCGAAACGTCCGTCGCCGCACATTTGAACTACCGCCGTCGGTTATAACATCATAACCACTTACGTAGGGTAGCAGAATGAAAAAAAAAAAAAAAAAAGCAAATTCTGATAAATGATAAAAGTAAATATATATGTGCTTAATGGTTAAAATAAAATTAGATTGTAATTAGTCCGGAATTGTCCCTGATCTATAACTTTTGAGAGAGATAGAAAAAGCAGGGGCCGATGAAGCAATTTTTTTTTTTTGGATGCTTGTCAATTTTATGGGATTGGCGCGAAAAAACCATATTTCCGTCACGACTTGGCAACAATGCCGATTTCCCTGAATAAATGAAATATTAGATTAAAAAAAAAGTGGTTCTCTCCACCTGCCTAGTGACGTCAAAACCAACGGAGTATCGTTTTTCATGTATATTTAAAAGTGCCCGTCTATTCTGGCGTCGATTAAAAACGACTAAATAAAAACGAGTATTATAATGAAAAAAAATTTTTTTCATGCGACCAGAACGTAGATTTGTATAACTTTTAATACAAAATTTCCATATTTCCGTCACGACTTGGCAACAGTGCCGATTTCCCTGACGCGCGACGGACTTTCTATGGTAAAAGTTGGGTGCCTCCGAGCGCACTTACCAGAGCGTGGGGCGGCACGGGGACCGGACCGACGGGGGGCGCGGGCTGGGGCGTCGGCGGGGCCGCGTTGGGCGTCACCGTGTGGGGGGCCTCGTGCGGCGTTGTCGAGTGGGCCTGCTGCACCGGCAGAGCGCCGCCGCTCTGGTAGTAGCCGCCGTTTACGCCCGCCGGCGACACTGTGTAAAAAAAAGGGGGGCGTCGAATCTGCCCATCTGGGGCCAGAAAGACACCGGTCTTCCGATCGATAGAGACTTTTTCGGCTAATTTGTGCTGGTGCTGACCAATTGGCTAGTCAAATTCGATCAAAATGTCTTAAATAATATTATCTGTCATTAGTAGGGTTGTGTAAGGACCGGTCATTTTTTTTGTGTCAATTGACCGAAATCGCTTTAAAAATACCATGGAATTTATATTTATTTATTTTTCTGAGACCTAAATGGAATCGCTAACTATATCTGTAAAAGTCACCAGCCCGGATCGCATTTGAAAATTGCAAATAATTTCGCCTCGATCTCCATCGACCGGCATGCGGGGAGGGGAGGGGGTTACCTGTACCTTCGGGATATGAGCCCGGGCCCATAAAGTACTCCTTGTTGACGCAGTTGCGCAGGCATTCGGGTATCCGGC
This sequence comes from Cylas formicarius, assembly GCF_029955315.1. Taxonomy (NCBI): domain Eukaryota; kingdom Metazoa; phylum Arthropoda; class Insecta; order Coleoptera; family Brentidae; genus Cylas; species Cylas formicarius. The sequence continues at coordinate 39,095,928 of NW_026844347.1, read as the reverse complement.
CCATGATCGCGCGTCTGATCTCGCTGGCCGCCATTTCGCGCAGCTCGGTGGCGCTCGCGTCGCTGTAGAAGGCCGCGTGGGGCGTGCACAGCACATTTGGCGCGTCCTTGAGGGGCCCCGTGAACACGTTATACGGCTCGTTCTCGTGGACGTCGAGCGCAGCGGCCCTGATCCGGCCCTGCTTCAGCGCCTGCGCGAGGGCGTCGTCGTCGACGAGGCCGCCCCGCGCTGCGACCCGCCAAAACGGTAAACCGTACGTCGAACATACCGTGCGAATGTAAAATCAAATGCGTGTTTCCACTTGTTTTACGTTGTCCAGCAGTTCAAATGAAGCAATCGTTTGGTCAGAGCGGCTCGGAAGCTTTTGTCCCGCCGAATAGTTCAGTTGAACCGTTAGATAGGTTAACGCGTCCTCGACGCTTTGGTTTCGAGTAGTTCAACTGAACCATTACGAGACTTTTGCTTAGCCGGGCAGTTCAAATGAACCAATCGCTTAGTTAGCACGTCTTCAAGGATTTTGTTTCGCCGAATAGTTCAACTGAACCATTAGGTAGGTTAGCGCGTCCTCAAGACTAGTTGAAATGTACCTTATCGAGTGCTTCAAACAAACTGATCTATGCGCTAGAGCGTCCGTTTCCAAAGGTTTTATTTAACCGAGCAGTTCAAACAGAACGAATCGGTAAATTAGCAACGTCTTCAAGACTTTTGACTCGCCGAGTGGTTGAAATTTACTATTCGCTCTCTTAGCGCGTCTCCAAGTCTTAGTTCAAATGCACCAATCGTTAGGTTAGCGTCGCTTTTGCCCGGCCGAGTAGTTCAATTGAACCGTTATGCAGGTTAGCGCGCCTTTCCAAGGATTTCAGGGTCGAGTAGTTCAAATAAAGCAATCTACGGACTAGAGCGGCTTTTTTTTTTTTTGCTTAACCAGTCAGTTCAAACTAACCAATTTCTAAGTTAGTACCACTTCATTCAAAAAGTATATTTTTTATACATTATTTTTTATTTCTAGGTTAATTAATTTTTAATTACGAATACAAAAATTTGAAACCTGAAACCTGAAATGTTTGTGTCAAATCTGGCGTAGCAATTTGGGATGGTGATTTGCCCCTCTTTCTAGTCGATAAAAAAAAATACAATCAGAGCCAAATAGAAAAAAAAAGCAGAGAAAATATTTTTTAAAACCGTATCTTACGTCTTACATTTTGTAACCTTAAAAATGCCAACTGACTGTGTCGCATTCGACAAACGAACGGAATACCTACTCCAAAAAATCCGAATGAAACGTATCACTAATAAAGTCGGTCTAATTTTATGCTTAGGTCGCTCTTGCAGTCACCAACCGAACTTTTGTCAAAACTGGTTACTCTGTAAATTATTTAAAGATGATTTATTTTGCCAAGGCTTTTGCTTCGTAGACTAGTTCAAATTAACATTTTGATTGGTTCATTGAACTTAATTGACGGGGTGTCTCCAAGACTAGTCTTTGTGAGTAGTTCAAACGGACCACCCGACGGTTAGACCGTCTGCAAGGTCCCCTTGCGTTTGAGAGTAGTTCAAATGGTCCAATCGGCATTCGCGGCTCTTCGAAGCCTTCACTAATTCAAATGAACAGATAAAATAGCCGGGAAAAGCCGCAGATAAAATATCTACGCAAGATCTATACTTTATCTATAGGTCGGGTAGTTCAAACGCTCGTCCGCCTACCTGTGTTGACGAGAAACGCGCCCGGCCGCATCTGCTTGATGGTGAACTCGTTGATCAGATGATGGTTGTGCTCGTTGAGCGTACAATGCAGGGATACGCAGTCAGACTGGAACAGCAGGTCCTGCAGCGTGTACACCCGCGTCAGTCCGAGACTCTTCTCGATACCGTCGGGCAGGTACGGGTCGTAGAAGATGACGTTGAAACCGAACGCCTTGGCTCGCAGAGCGACTGCGGAGCCGATCCGGCCCAGACCGACGATGCCCAGCGTGTCGCCTCGTATCCGCGCACAACCCTGAGCTGCCTCGCGGACCTGCGCAATGACAAATCGCGTCGTCGTAAAGGATAGTCGCGAATCAGAAAAAAGTAGTTCAAATGCATCCGACCGCGAAGAAAATTACTTTTCGAAACGGGGCGCACAAATAATTACCATTGTTCACTTGAACTACCGCCGTAAACAGGCCCATTTTTCGGAATTTTAGTAAAAAAGACATATAGATACATTTTTTTGAGCGACGTTGGTGATCATTACATAATGGTGCCGGGTTATTACAATATCGTACATTTCTACTTTTAATATCGTCTTAAATAAGATTTGTTTGAAGTTCATGTATAAATTTTGCCTTTTTTTGCCGTAATCCTTGCCTCACTGCAAGTTTTGCCCCCTTTTTGTAGAATGTGTTGATCATCTGTATTGGTATTTGAAGAGTTTGATGATTTCACTACTGCTGAAGTTAGTTTTTCAAATTTTTGAATGTTTGATACTGGGTGGAAGGTAAACAAAGATTTCCAGCATTGTCAACATGGAACAAGATGGAAGCAATGCAAGATGCAGAAACAGAAGAGTCTTATTCATTTGATCTATTACTTTACGGGTATGGTGATTTCTTTCTTGAAGTAAACTTGAACTAGATTTATAATTTATAATAGAAATTTATAACCAAAGGGGTTTTTGGCATGATCGGATATTTTAACAAAATTATGGATAACATTATTGTTGACTGTCCAACTCCAGTCATATTTGAACACGTTTCAACTAGTTTTCCACTAATTTTGCCAGTCTTGGAACCTTTGACGATCAACCTAGGTCCAATGCTACGAGGTGTGTTCAAAAAGTAAGTGGACTTTCGTCTTGTGTGATCGACGATTTTCTGTCAAAAAAAAAATGGAATAAAGAATTTGCATAAAATTTTGTAAAAAAAAAGTGCTGCAAAACATTTGCAATGTTGACAACGGCATATGGTGAACCTACTTAGAGCAAAAAAAAATGTTTGTAAGTGGTACAAGAAGCGAAACAAATCGGGTGGAAAAATCATTATTAGAGTAGTGGCTGAGGAGGTCGTTATCTCTATTGCAATTTTTTCCGAAGTTTTGGACATTAAACGTGTAGCAGCAAAATTTGTTGCGAAACTGGTTAATTTTGAACAAAAGGACCGTCGAAGGGGCATCGCTCCAGAGCTGTTGAACGTCAGTGATGATCCTGAATCGCCAAGACTGAAAAAAGCACGTCAAGTTCTATCAAACGTTCAAGGCTATACCAGAAATGCTCCCAGGATTACTTTGATAAACAAATAAATAAAAAATCGATCTTTCATGACGGGATAAAAAAAAATCGAAACATTAAGAAATAGGGAGGAATGGGTACCATTTTCTATTTTCTTTTTGATGAAACCCTTACGTCCGGTATTTTTCCGTACCTGTTCGGGTCCGGTAAACTTTTTCCCCTCCCTGACCATGTTGGCCAGCCAATACGTTCGCCTGTAAAGGTTCAGTATGAGACACAGGGTAGTGTCGGCGACCTCTTCGACCCCGTAACCCGGTACGTTGCACACGGCGATCCCCAATTCGCCGGCCGCTTTCACGTCGATGTTGTCCACACCGCTACCGATGCGCACTATGATCCGCAACGTTTTGAACTTTTCGAGGTCCTCCTTCGTCAGGATGATAGTGTGCCACATCAGGGCGCCGACGGCCTCGTTCAAAACCTTAAAAAAAAAACACGCGCAAAACGAAACATGAAGATTTCTTGTTTCCACGTTTTTTTCTGGGTTGTTCTCCTTTCTCTTTTCTCTGATTTTAATTTGGAAAGCCTCAAATATTACAAGTTTTTTATGCGGTAAACTACCCCCAATTTTTGATGTTTTTTTTTTAATTTCCACCGCGTTTGAAATTTTTGCAATTTTTCGATGTTCTCCTATTCAATTTTTTTTTTTCATAAACAATACAAGTTTCACTTTTAACAATTTTTTCCTACACTTTTCAAACATACTTTTTGATGTTTTTCTATTTACATCGATGTTTTCCCAAAAACAGAAACTAGTTTAACGATTGACACATTTTAAATTTTTTCTAACGGTTTTTAACCAATTTTTCTAATTGTCTATTTAAATACATTTTTCCCATAAACAAGACGAGTTTAACTCCAGCACAAATTTTATTTTTTCCTACGCTTTTAAACATTTTTTTCAATTTTTCCATGTTTCCCTATTTAAATTATTTTTTTACGATAAACAAGACAAATTTTACTTTTAACAATTTTTTGCTACAATTTTCAAAAACATTTTTCTATTTACGTCGATTTTTTGCCAAAAACAGAAGCTAGTTTAAGGATTGACACATTTCAATTTTTTTCTAACTGTTTTTAACCAATTTTTCTAATTGTCCATTTCAATTGATTTTTCCAATAACAAGACGAGTATCATTTTTTAACACATTTTAAATATTTTTCCTACGCTTTCCAACAACATTTTTTCAATTTTTCGATATTTTCCTATTCAAATTATTCTTTTCCCATAAACAAAACGAGTTTCACTTTTAGCGCATTTTTCATTTTTTTCCAAGAACATTTTTTTCAATTTTTCGATATTTTCACATTTAAATTCATTTTTTCCCATAAACAGTTTCACTTTTAAAGCATTTAAAAAAAATTGCAAATGGTTTTTAAGGATATTTTTTCAATTTTTCGCTGTTTTTTATTCAAATTTCAAATTTTTGCCAACGGTTTTCAAAATTTTCTTAATTTTTCAATTCAATGTTTTTCAATTTTTATTATATTTTTTCATAAATTTTAATTTTTTTCCAACGCTTTTAGTTTATTTTTTCGATGTTTTTCTATGTTAATTGATTTTTTGTTTCCCAAAAATAAGAAAAAAATCTTTTGATCCTTGTATTTTTTACGAAAACTAGACAAGTTTTATTTTTAACACTTTTCGACGACATTTTCTCAATTTTTCGATGTTTTTCTATTTTTATTTTATTTTTTTCATAAATAGGTAACACATTTTTAAAAATTTTTCCAACGCCTTTTAACGTAATTTGTGCAATTTTTCAGTCTTGTTTTTCAAGACAAGAGACTTTTCCTACTTGTATAATTTTAATTTTTATTTATTTTTTTTTTCAATAAACAAGCTTTATTTTCAAATTTTGTATATTTTTTTTCCAACACATTTTTTTCACATAAACAATACCAGTTTTATTTTCCACATATTCCTAATACTTTCCAACACTTTTCAACTTTTCTACATTTCCATATTTTAATCGATTTTTTTCCCATAACCGAGACAAATTTTTGTTTTCAAAATAATTTGATTTTTTTTCAACGTCCACGTTTTTTAATTATAATTATTACAGCGTGTAATATTACGATTTTTTATGTTAATTGATTTCTTTTTCCACAAACAAGCCAGATTTTTAACAAATTTTAAAATTTTTAAAAAACGTTCTTTTAATTTCAATTTTTTAGCCATAAAAAATGCAAGTTTCATTTTTTTTTGAACGTTACCTTAATATTAATCTTTCGGTATTTTTTTCAATAAACCAGCTTTATTTTTAACACACTTTTAAGTTTTTCCCAACTCATTTAACCACGTTTTTAATTTTTTTGATATTTTTCTATTTTTATTGAATTTTTCAACCAAAATTTTATTTTCCAATTCTTTTTCATTGTTCTATTTTAAGAACAATTTGAATTTTTTCCAAGTTTTTTATTTTAATTATTACTTCCGACACGTTGCTAATTTTTTTTCTACCCGTTATTCGAATATCAATTTTGAGCGTTCTCTTAATTTAAATTTCCAAACATACGAAAAATTACAATTTACGTTTTTGCAAATAAATTATAGACTCTTAAGAAAGTGTTTTTATATACTCCATTTTTCTACTGCAACTCGATAGCCACTATCGACGACTTTTTAACTAATTTTATTTTCCCACAAATACGTTCTATTTTCCCCGAACTATGCAACGAAAAAAACATTCTCTCTCTCTCCGAGTGGGGCGAGTCGACCGAGCGGAGCGGCAAGCCGGCCCATTGCGGACCACTAGGCCGGCCAACACCGAGCAACTGACCAAATTAAACTATGATGCACCTACCTTCTCGTGTATTTCGCTGGTGCTCTGAGCGTCGCAGAAAGCGACCGTCGCGACGTCTTTCAGGATCGGCATCTCGATCGAGCAGTCGCGTCCGTCGAGCAGGGCGACCAGGGGACGTGCCTGCATCGGTCCGTTGGCGATCGGGGCGCGCGATTCGAATCTAGGCCTTTTGGGCAACATTTTCCGTTTGTCCATTTAACAGGGGGTGTGTGGGGGTGAGAAAGAGAGAGACACACACAGACGACGTTTGTCTCGACGTTACGTCCTACCCGTACTATACCGACGTCATCAAAGATAAAAAAAGGCAACACTGCTGACGCACCACAGGGACGAAACGTCAGTAAGGGGTACCCGCACGGATCACCACCATGCCACCGCGCACCGCCGCACCGCAGCACCGCCGAGAGAGACAGGGAGTCGCTCGACACGCAAGTAACGGATGGGGGGGCCCCCGGTCTACGGTTAGGAACCGGGACGGCAGACGTCACACCGTACCGTCGAGCCCGGACGAATCTGGAACAGAAACGAAAACGTGACGTCATAATAACAAAGGAAAACTGCGAAGCAACGCTCCCCAGGAGTGACGGTCACTCGGTAAAGTGAACCCCAGAACTCTGAAACGTCAACTACAATTCCCTTTAAGATTGCTTTATTATTCCTTGTCGTCGGTATGGAAAAAAAAAGCACAATTCGTAATGCAAATTTGTTGTTTCAAAACCTTATTGTGCACCAGAAACCGGGAACATTTGTTTTAAATAATTCCCGTCCAGCTTCTTGAATTGGGAGTAGATTTTGGGAAATCTTTGACAATATGACAACAGCGTACATTTCTCGTGTTTTACTTTCCCTCATTCTCTCCGATGATTACATAAAAAAAGGTTATACCTTTTTCCAGATCGGTTATTTAATTTTGTGAAATTATTCAGAATGTCCTGACGCTTCCGGATTTTCCACGGCGGAGAATTTTGCAACAGACCAAAGGGAAACCCGGTTTTTCACTCTTCAAAATGACAAAAATAACGCGGGATCTTGGTTTACAAAAAAAAAATACTGCTTAAGGCTTGAGGTTATAAAACTCGATCTTTGAGTTATTTAAATTGGGAGATAACGGAGACTACTCAAATATCGCACGATTGTCGACAAAACGTTACTCATACAGGTGAAAGTGCGGCGCAGAGATATGATTTCGGTTTTTGTTTACAATTAAAAATAGTCCGAATTGATGTCGACCGCCGTTACGAACCGCGGTACGCCGGGAAATCGGATTTTGTTTGTCGCCGTCCGCGTATTTGAAAAAAATCCGAAACGCGAGGGTGTTTCGCGGGAACCGGCGAAAAAAAAAACGATAAAAATTTTGACGGATCCTCGAATATTTCGCCTCGATAATTTGAAACGGTTCGTCTTATTAAACAAGATCAAAAACGCGGGTAGAAAAAAATCATTTGCTTACATTTCCCAGCGCTCCCCTCCCATTCGGCCGCAAGCTTAACGTTAGCATTCACGCAATTTAAATATCAAAACAAGTGTGTGGCCAAGCACTCGTCATAAACCATTTTCGCACCGTAATCCACAAACAAAATCACCAACGGATCGATTCCGAGCGTTTCGGCCGGTTCGACTTACCATTTAGTTAATTCGCGTAAGAAACAAAGAGAAAGCCTGAGGAGCCACGCTGTTAGGTCCCAACTGGACGACTTTGCAGTGCGGCGGTTTCCAATCCAGACGGGCACTTTTATTTAACGGACACGCGGATTGTCCACGGCGCTAAATTCGGCGCACTCGGCAACGAAAATAATTAACTTTTCGTCAACGCAAAACGTAATATCGTGGAAATATCAACGCACACCTCACTTTTCTCCCCACTTAGGCGAGTCAAAATGGCCGGCAATGTAATGACAAATGTTGCCAACTTTGGCGCTTGAAAACCTGTAAACAGGAAATCGTGTTTGAGCATTTTTTACGAAACGGTTAATGGGGAGACGGTTTTTGCAGCGTACAATTTTTAACTTGGCTTAAACCGTCGTTTAAGAGAGCGACTCTCAAAACTTTGCATCCGAATGGAATATTCTTGTATTTATTTAATATTTATTCATTGACAAAGAATATTGCACAGAATCAACAACTATACCAGGTTAAGTAAAGTTACTGCTGCAACACTCTCAAACTATGCTGTGTTGCCCCAAATAATAAGTTATTAATAAATAATTAACTACATCAATTTGGGTTAAGAGTTGCTCGTATAGACGAGTTTTTGATATATTTTTGTGCATTAGATGAAGTATCGTGCGTCACATGTAATGCTGACCACGGACCACCAAAAACCTTGCTCAATAAATTGTGACGTAGCCGAAACGAAGCCGTACGTCATTTATTTGTATGAGAAACTACGGGTAGGACTAAAAAAACAAATGGAGGTTACATTAAATTTATAAAAATAAATCACTTTACAATTAAAAAAAAGAAACACAAATCATAATGTTAATTCAGACAACTGTTTTTTTAAATCATTGACTTGTTGCCTTGCTTCTTTCAGATCCGGTTTCAAATTTTGATATTTAGCGACTTCCTTAAGCAAAGACTCTTTTTCTTCCCTTAAAGCTTTTAGCCTATCAACGTGCTGATTTATGCTGGTCAGATTGTATTCGGGATCGCTCAACCATGGATACTTTTTCTGCAATCAATTTTTTAAGACAATGAAAACAAACCTCAAATATAGCCTTACTTCAAATTTGGTTAGTTCCCGTTGATATGTGCTCTCTTTTTCTTTCAGCTGATTGATATCTCTCGAAAATGTTTTTAATACATGGTCAAAGTCTTGTCGGCTTTGCTGCGACTGCCTACAAAGTGCACACTTATATACTTAGGTAGAGTGCAGCGAGAAACCCTAAATACTCTTCAAAATATCGCAGGTCTGACGAGATTCTGTTGTTTAAATTGATGAAATACTGAATACTTTTCTTCAAATGGGCCATATACATTTGACAAACTCTCGCTCTGTCCAATTCCAGCACAAATTCACCACTGTCGCCGTCATCCAAATAGGCCGTTAAATATTCCAGGTCGCGAAGTTTAAGCTTCTTAAATATTTCTTCCATCTTCGCGCCTGAAAATATGACTGTGATGAAAAACGCCGACATTTGTTCCACACACCAGTACATTCTTCCTTGTAAAACTTAGCTCTTCGGTCCACTATCGAATGATATTCCTTCAAATCGCCGTCCGACATTTTAGGATATTTTTGTTAGACAATCAAATCTTAACGTAACTTCGACATCAAATTGTTGGTTTCTGCTCCATGAAACGACAGCTGACAGTGACGCCACAGACCATAGAACAGAAACACTCAAACTAACGGATGATTATCCTACTAAATGATATAATCTAATTATACCTAATTATTAGATCGATTTGATGATATCGTAAGAGTAAAAAGCAACGGCGTTTCAAAAAATCTGATAAGCCGACACAATTAGAAACTGCAAATTAAATCGGGAATGGGTCATTTGGAGGTTCGGAACTGTTTGGGTTCAGAGTATAAAGCGAGAGCAGTCTACCAAGTGGGGTCGATTAAGTCGCGTGCCTCGATTTAAAAAAATGCGCGCAAAATACGCTCGCAGAATACAGACGACGCGCCCGCTAAATCGCGGCGAGTGTATTGATGACCGTCGTGAATTTCGCCGTAACAGTCGTCGCGGAAAACAAAATTTAATCAATCACGTGGTGCACCACGTTACGTTAAACGTGACCCTGTGGCCGGATCATGTGCAAATATTAACGTTCGAGCAAAGAGTTGCGCTCTCCAACTATACCGATGCGATTATATCCGTAGATCGGGAACTAACGCGCCGACAAACGTAAACGAGACGGGAAATGCGCCCCCACGAACCCCTTTAGCGATGAAAATAACCGCGGCAGGCGAAAATCGACGACCCGAGAAGAGAGCCGTGCGGCAGCGGGGTTTGTCGTAAATTCATTCAGGTCTCACGTGTAATCAAGCGTGTTTGTTTTATTTGTGCGTTTCCATCAGAGTTCCATTTGGCCAACGTTATAGATGATTCCGCGCGGAGAGAGAGAGCGCATTGCCACTCGAATTAATTCGCAAACGGCAAGATTATCGTTTTTGTTATCGGTGTTTCATTTCGGAGGCGGAGGTGCGTGCGGTTCCTGTTTTTTTTTTGTTAGTTTCGCCGCGAAAAAACAATATATCCGCACGATGAACGTAAACCACTTGTATCTGGAGGAAAACTCAAACATTCAGAGTATTAAATACGAGGGGTGAGTGTAAAGTTACGCGCGGCCTCGAGTCTAATTTATTTGGTCAAAAAATTTGCATTTGCTTCACATTGCCATTTGGCGTTTAACGCGTGAAGTTTTCAAATTCGACGAAGTCTGCAAGTTTTAACGTTGTTCGCGATTAGATGACGTCAAATCGCTATTTTCGAGTCGTCGAAACCCAGAAATCGGAAAGTTGGTCACGGATAACCAGTGTTATGTTTAAAAGCACCAGTTTTATAATCTGTGATTGGCCTATCCGAAATGTCATTTGTCAAATATCGGACTGGTTTTATAAACAGTGCGCCGGATTCAATTTGTTCTAACGGAGCCGACCAATCAGAACGCGGTGGCCAGTTCGGATCATTTCTTGAAAATACATCCCTCATATCCACTTTAAATCCTGCAGTTAATTCCAAAATAATAATGATAATACATCCGTTTTTAAAAGCCACGACGTTAAAAGATTGGAGAATTTGAAAATATTATTTTTAATTTTCGAAATACAGCGATATTACTCGGGAAGTATTGCTTTTTGATTATTCGCTCATCTAAAAGAAGCGCACTGTCTTCAATTCAAATTTGCCGCCACCTGACGACAGAAAATTAGTTCGTCCTATGGCGCACGGTGGCGCTGGTTCCAACGTTTATCGCTTGGCTTTTAATTGTTATTATTTACTTAGAAACTTGAACTTTTCCACGGCGACTTGTAGCGAAGACGACTGGGAATCCGGCCCGTACAAGAAAAGCAAAACGGCACGGGTGAGTAAATCGGATTGGACGAATCGAATCGTCTGTCTCGCTCGTTTTAGCGGTTCCTTCGTTTAATAACAATTGAACCTTTTTACGCAAGCGCAGCAAGATCCGTTGTCTCACCGGATCATAGAAAAGAGACGCAGGGACCGGATGAACAACTGCCTCGCCGATTTGTCCCGACTGATACCGGCGAAATATTTGAAAAAAGGGAGGGGCAGGGTCGAGAAAACTGAAATCATCGAGATGGCGATAAAACACATGAAATATTTGCAAGGTGAACAGTCCAACGCGATGCAGTATTACCGGTAAGATTTGCCAAAAACCAAAAACACGTTTTCACTTGTCAAAAGTGACGAAATAAGTTTATCTATGCTACGTGCGGACATTTTTTAAAGAATGAATTACGTTATTAGTAAAATGAGACTTCGTCATAACCACAGATCCTAATTTAACAACTATTAACTATTTAACTTTTTTATTTAACGTTTGGGAGAGAACGTCTTATAAAAAAGTTCGAAATTTTTTTTGCAAGGTATATTTTTATAAAAGCATAATGATGTGTCGTATACTCAAATCCAATAGTTTTTGAGATATATTTACGCTTTTTAAATAAAAGCAACATTCAAAAATAAAATGATATTCTAGAATTTATAATTAACATCGTAGGTGGCTGCGAAATAAGTCTCCATCAAATGTTTGTTTATAACTGACAGTGACAGTTACCAGGTATAGAGTTTTCAAGACGTACGTCCTTTTTATAATGAAATGCTCTATTCTGAAAGAGAAAAGCAATTAATTTTGGAAAGGTATTGATGTATTTTTATAGGGAACTCTAAAATATCGGGCGAATCAGATCAATTGAAGAAAATTGAACAATTCCATTTGTAAAATTAATTACGTACGTATTATATTATACCTAAATAATTAATAAGTTCTAGAATATTTTTTAATGTTGAGTTTAAGTTAACAAATATTATAAATAGGATACTGGTATTAGGATATATTAAACGAAATGTCCTCTTCTTTCTGGCTAGACCGGATGTTTGTTGAAATGTTTCATGAATACGATGAAAAGTGTTTTAACAAAATAAATAAGAACTAAAAGTTCAGATTTTCACGAAATTATGTATTTTGACATGACAATTGTTTCGACGACACAGTGTCTTTATCAAATGTGATTTGAAAGTAAAAGTAAAGTAATGTAAAAGCCACCTCAGTTCAATTTACGAAAGTTCCTTTTGAACCAATTTAGTCCTCTTATTTGGTTTAATAAACGTTTCTATAATTCATCGTTTTTCTCTTTGTCAATCAGGCAATATAGTTGTAACCATTGAATGTTTCTCAAAACTCGAGCACTTGACATGCAAGTCGGTTTTTCTTATTTATTTTGTGGTGTAGTGTATTAAATTATAAATTATTAGAAATGAGAGGGGATGTAAGGTGTTTTAATGCTGGGTTCAGGGACACGGATGGCTCTCTAAACAAGAGAGCTGATAACCGATGTGCATAGGTTCTGACTATATAAGAATGATAGATTATTATTAGTATATAATTCAATCGTATAGAATTTAAGTGGCCAAAAAAATCTCTGACAATGAAGTCAAATAACAAAAGTGCCATCACGTAGGGTTTCCATAATTTTGGTTTTAGACGGAAAGTGTCAAGGGCTTTCCTCTTAAAGGATTCCTTCCATAAGTATACTCACGATGACTAGTTTTAATTAACTAATGCTTTAATATATTGAAAATAAGAAAAATAATGGAAATCAGTGAAAACAAAAAAGATTCTCGAATAGTCTTTTGAAAAGATGAATGTTGACGAAGAAAAATGAAAGACTTGTACAGTTGTTAAAAAAACACTCAGTGTTCGAAGTGTTTTCGGAGCGCGAGCATTGAAGATGCCAAGTGAGATTTTGGCGAAACGTCTGCAGGATTCCAGTTGGATGCAAGATTTGCAGGATTCCAGTCGGATGCAGGATTCCAGTCGGAGTTCAACGAGCGAACGGATGATATCCCGGAATATAGTGTCATCATATACATATATATATATATATATATATATATATATATATATATATATATATATATATATATATATATATATATATATATATATATATATATATATATATATATATATATATATATATATATATATATATATATATATATATATATATATATATATATATATATATATACACAAAACGGTAGTCGTGACCGGCTAGTTGAACAACAAATTTTAGTTAATTGGGGTATCGGTCCGATCTAATCTATCATTCTTATATAGTCAGAACCTATGCACATCGGTTATCAGCTCTCTTGTTTAGAGAGCCATCCGTGTCCCTGAACCCAGCATTAAAACACCTTACATCCCCTCTCATTTCTAATAATTTATAATTTAATACACTACACCACAAAATAAATAAGAACTAAAAGTTCAGATTTTGGACGAAATTATGTATTGGGTTGTTCGGAAAGTCATTTCGTTTTTTTTTGGGGAACATGAAAGACAGTTTTCGTATAATGAATAAATATTTTATTAAATTATATATTGGCCATTCTGGTCCAACACCTTTTGCCATCTTTCTGGCAGTAACATAATTCCCCTCTCATAAAAGTTTTGGTCCTTGCTGGCAAAAAACTGGTTCAGGTGGTTTTTGACATCTTCATTTGAAGTAAAGGTTTTGCCATCCAAAAAATTTTGCAGGGACCGGAACAAATAGTAGTCGGAAGGCGCCAGATCTGGAGAATATGGTGGATGTTGCGGTACGTCCCATTCAAGCTGTAAAAGTTTTTGGCGAGTGACCAAACTTGTGTGAGGTCTCGCATTATCCTGGTGGAACACTACACCCTTCCTGTTGATTAATTCGGGCCCCTTCTCTTTAAGTGAATCATTCAATTTGTCCAGTTGATGACAATAGACTTCTGAATTAATCGTTGTATTGTCCGGCAAAAGCTCAAAAAAAACGATTCCTTTGACATCCCACCAAACGGAGAGCATCACCTTTTTTTGGTGAATGTTGGCTTTTGACACCCTTTGAGCCGGTTCATCTTTTCGGCTCCATGACCTCTTGCGTTTAACATTGTTGTATACAACCCATTTTTCGTCCCCAGTAATAATCCGCTTCAAAAATGGATCATTTTCTTGACGTTTGAGGAGCGAATCACACACGTCAACGCGACGACACAAATTTCGCTCCGCAAGGACATGGGGCACCCACACATCTAGCTTCGAGTTTAAGCCCATGTCTTTCAAATGGCCATAAACAGTCGAATTCGACAAATTTAATCTCTCACCGATCTCTCGTGTGGTTATTCGCCGATTTGCATCAACTAATGCCTTTATCGCATCTTTGTCAGCTTCGACCGGCCTTCCAGACCGTGGTGCATCTTCGACATCAAAATTGCCGGATCGAAATTTTGCAAACCAGTTCTGGCACGGGCGTACTGTTAACACGCCTTCTCCATACACGTCCGTCAATTTTTTTTCTCGCTTGGACAGCATTTTTACCTTTTCTGAAGTAAAAAAGTAAAATATGACGAAAATGCTGCTTATTGCTCTCCATATTTAAAAGGGCACCAACCAAAAACTACTGCGTAGAATTAATAGAACTTTTTCATACGCAAGCCTTGCAATATCAGCTCTCAAGACATATAATGGTTATGCGGCTTAAGTGTGAAGTTGGTTTCGAAAAAACGTAATTAAGTCCCCTGACCGGAAAAAACGAAATGACTTTCCGAACAACCTTATATATTCACATGACAATTGTTTCGACGACACCGTGTCTTTATCAAATGTAATATTGACAAACTACCTGCCGCTATATATACCGAAAAATGACAATAAAACCTTAATTAATGTTGTGAGAATTTAAGTTTAATAATGGAGAACTATTTAAATCTAATTGATCGTTAAGCAATACATTTGAATGTCTCATTTTCTTAATCTTCATGGCTTCCAATAAATTTAATTTTCTACTTTTTGTGGCTGTATGTAAAATATGAAAATTGTCGTCAAAAATGTGCTTTTTTGTGTTTAAGTGTGTAGCATAATTAGAATCTAGACTATTGTTTTTAAACCCTCTTTTATGTTCATTTCAATTGTCTGTTCGTTCCAATAAAAGCAAAGACATCATCGACGTGTCTATACCACCACAGAAAACTTTTACTTAAAGGATATTCTAGTATGACATTTTCCAAATTATCCATAAAAATCTCGGCTAACTAAGGACTAAGTGGGTTTCGCATAATTAAACCTTCCTTAGAGATGTAAATTTGTTCATTAAATTCAAAATAATTTTGGTCTAAAGATACTATTAAGCAATCTAATAAATCTTGTTTCACCAATGGGTTAACCTGTTTTGAAGTGAGGGTGAAATCTACTAAATCTATCACATCCGTAGGTGGAATACTGGGAAATAAGTTCCGTACATCAAAAGACAATAGTGTTGCGTTAGAAGGGATTTTGATATTTTTAATTTTGTTGATTAATGCAAATGAATTTTTTATTACAAATTTTGGTTTAAAATGTGACAAATTACAATTGTCGTGTGAATATATATAATTTCGTGAAGATCTCAACTTTTTCATCAAGTAAAAGCCACCTCCCTTCAACTACACCACAACCTTCCGCCGTTGTCCTGACATTTAAAACATCACTGACCGATCGAAAGTGGCATGTGGAAGTTTTTTCGAAAAAAAGAAACGGCATCATCATTCCTATTCCAGTTTGGGCTACCAGGAGTGCATGTCCGAGGCGATCAAGTTCATGGTGGAGGTGGAGGGCCACTTCCCCAGGGAATCGATATGCGTACGTCTCCTAAAGCACCTGCAGAACCGCTGCGACCAGACGTCGGGGTCGGCGCCGGCGCCTTCGCCGCGTCACCAGCAGCGGCGCGACGAGTCGCCACTGCTCGGGTCGGGCGACGACCCGACCGTGACCGATTACACGGTCGTCGGCGGCGTCGCGGGGGGTGGGGCGCGCGACCCGCGCAAATCGATGACGCAATACGCGACGAAACTGGACGACGACGTCGGCGGCGGCGTGTCCTACAAGTACAAGACGAGCATCAAGCTCAGGTTCAATCAGGACTGCAATTCGGCCGGCGTGAACGGCCGAAGAGGATCCCTAGCGAGTTTGGAGGAGAGGTGGGTCGATGGGGCGGGGGGAAGTGCGAAAAATGTTTTTTGTTTCGCTTCCTAGCAACGCAATTAAAGCGTGACGTCAAAGTCGGCGTTTCACGAAAAAATTTTTGGAGCGATCTCGAATTTCGATTCAAATAGAACTCGGTACCGAAAAAATATGGGTTTCCGTCCGCGATTTTCGTCACATGGGTACGTAGCAATCGTTAATACACACAATCGGTTCCAGTCCGGAGCGCAGCTCGACGGTGAGCAGCGTCGAGTTCGGCAACGCCGCGTCCGACAGCGAGACGACGAATACGAGGCGGCCGCGCGACGTTGCCGCGTCTCGCGCTCGCCTTCGGCCAGGAACGCCGACGCGCGTGCGCCGCACACCCGACGACAACGCGCACGTGCCGGTGTTCGTGCTGCACGCGCACGGTTCCTATTACGTGCCGCTGACCGTCGATTATCGCACCCTGGTCCCGTTTTTGGGCGATCGCGATTTCGGCGATTCCCCCCAAAATGTCATCCTGCACCCGGTGACGATTAACGTAAATTTTTTGGCGGACGGCCGTGGCGCATCGGCCCAGCGGTACGACGCCGCCTGCGACTCCAACTGACCACGGAACGGTGCCGTGCTTGTGTTATCGAAATGACATCTGACAGGTAGACGTAAAAAATAAAAACGTTTAAATTTTATTATAGGCGAATTCGTTCTCGACGACGATGGCAATGTTGACGGTGAACTAACGCGGGCTTAAAAAAGAATGCGGATCGTTCGAATTTATTTTCCGATGATCTCGTCGATCTATCTTATTTATCTGATTTACCTATGAGTTTATACGATTTTTAATAATTGCAGACTATTTAACAGTTCGTGAGCATATATCAAATCGAATATTGCTTTGTAAATAAAAAAAAATGAAAATTGGAAATGATGCAGGGAGGGTATTTTAATGAAACTCAAACAATAACCCACAAATATTGGTTTTTAGCGAATTAATTATCATAGTCATGGTAGGGCTGCCTGAATATTAATATCCTACCGTTCAAGTTTGACCACATTTAGATGCAAACATACAAAAACATATACGGAAAATCGGTTTGTTTGGATCCCAAACGTTCAGTTATCACTAATCGGTAAAATCGTCTATAAAGTTTTTATTATTTGCCGTGCGTTTTCACGGAAAACAACCCGTTAAATTCAGCGAGGTGTCATTTCAATAACTGTATGAAAGAAAATGCAGGTCCGTGAACGGAAGCGAGTGTGGTCTGCGACCAATGAAAAGGCTGTGACGATCGACGAAATTCCAGAAAAAACTCGACGCGAATGTCAGGTTTTGTCCATTACCTATCGGATTTGCCACAATGTCGTGTTGTTTTCCAAATATACGTACGTACCACCAGTCTACTTTGTTTTATTACGCAATGCGTGAAATTCGGTTTCATGCGCTTCTTCCTATATTTAAAAAAATCATCTTCTGTTACCCGGTACATTTAAGCAATGTTATATTTATAAATCATAATTAGAAGACGTAATTCGCATATAGGTGTAAACAAATACAATTGAAACAAAACACATATTTATAACACTACAACATAAGAATTTACTATTTTAAAATACCAGCAAGGAGATTTTTAATTGGCATTTTATAGACACAAGATTGTTACAGTTACAAATTTCAGACATTGCTCTACGACTTGCTAAATTTCAATTTATTGTCGCCCCATCTATTGCGCTAAAGCGGGGTTAGTTGAATCATGGATTATATGCTGCCTAATAGCAGAAAAGAAGAAGAGCATTGTTTAGTCTGTGGCGTTCATTGGTGAACTGATTTTTTTAACTTTTCTTTTAATTATTTATAAAACACGAACATTTGTGATCAATATAAGTACAGAGGATCATCTTCTTTTGCTTTGCTTTTCGTTAACGTGGACATACAGAGAATCTAACGAAAACTAATAGGTTTGTTGATAGACAGGA
Source organism: Cylas formicarius (assembly GCF_029955315.1). NCBI lineage: Eukaryota > Metazoa > Arthropoda > Insecta > Coleoptera > Brentidae > Cylas > Cylas formicarius. Next base: position 39,077,718 of record NW_026844347.1, on the reverse strand, counting down.
AATTCATTGGAATTCGATTGACAATTTTTGTTCGGCGTACGCGTTGAAACTTAATATATTTAATTTTCAACCTAACCTTAGTTTATCGCCATTGATATATTTTCCACTTTCTTTTTTAATTAACCCTCCATTGGATAATTTGAAACTATTAATTGGGTTGATCTTTATCCCTTGGAGAAAAGTTTGCAAACTTGCCAGAAACCTCCGTGTTTGCTGGGCATCTAGAAACTTAATAAGAAAGAAATGGGTACCATTTCCTTTATGTTGGCATTTCTATTATATTTTAGACTTCAATACCCAAATTTAAAAAACTCCACATTCCACAGATAAACAATATAACCATAGATAAAAGATTTAAAACCACAAATAACTAGGTGTTCATTTTGTATTTGCTGTGACACATTTAACCAAAAAAGACGGCTATACAAAAAAAAACTCAAACCTCAGCCAACGATCTGGTTTTATTTTCCATAAGTTTGAACTACAGTTTCAAGAAGTGTTCAATCCTTCCCCGCACCCGCTACGGTAGAAAGTATTTCTGAAAAAAAAAAAATGGTCTACGTTGTACAAGGTAAGGAAAATTTTTTTTCGAATGTTTAGTTATAAAACTCAATATTCGGTTGCTGTAACAACGCATCCGTTGAAAAGACTTTGCATTTGACGTTAGTATTGATATGCGCAACCATTAGATATTGGTCAGTTACGGATCTTATCGTCATTTTACCTCCGGATTGTCGTCGTAGATGCAGTGAGCTATCTCGTACGCCGCTGCGCATTTGTCGTCGATTGTTTTCACTAAAATCAATACGGATCTATATCGCTAAGCGACTCGATATGGCTTTCTATTTAAAAAAATAAAATAAACTGGTAGTTATTTGAGTGATACAACAACGAAAATATAAATAACTACTCATCCGGCATGAAAAAATTATTAAAATCGCTAAGGTTTGGTCGCGTGCTTAAACAACCAGTACATTTTTATCCTACCGGATTCTTTGCAATTGAGAACGCTGGCGATCGCGGTGGTCGCAATCGAAGGCGGCGCTTGGTTTTCGAGCACCTTCAGACCGCTTTCCCAGTCGAACGTGTTATCTTTTTTTTGCTGAAATCGGCGAAAATTGCGACTCGACAAAACTAACCGCCAAAAATTCACTCACCAACTTGTACATGGTTAAGATACAATTCAAGTAGCACTGAAAAAAAAACGGCCTGAACTCACCCATTTTCGAACTATGCCTCGCTAAATTTGAATTTAGTTTTGGTTATATTACCTGTCCGTTTCGGTCTTGGTTCCAGTCGCCTTGCTTCATGGCCTCGATTTGTTCTGGAAGACGTTTATTATGTCAAAGAAAGATAGAGTTCCAAAATGGGGTTATTTTTTATCGAACCACAGACCACAGGAGCTGCAAGATGTTGGTATCTAGCTAACGATCAATCATAGTAGCTAGAGGTACGGCAATGTCTACATTCAATTAAATCTAGTACCAATATTTGTCACGCCAAGAAGATTTTTCGAACATTCTGCTTATCGGCATTTCTTGAGGCTCCCCTTACGGTCTAATGTGTTTTTATCTTACCGCTTGTCGCTTTGGATTTCGGTTGACAAGTGTTGCGTACGAGTTTCAAAGCCGCCTTCATCTGAGCCTCAGACATCTGAAAATCGGGTCGCATGCGCGTTACCCCGTGTTTAAAGACAACTTTCTTACCGCCGCCCGTGTCCACGGCACCGCAGAAATCACGCCGATCGCCAGCATCAACAGTTTCATTGTGCGACGCTGAAAAGCTCCTCGTCTCGAATGCGAAGAAAACTTTAAATCTCCGAAATGGTTAAACGGCGGCGATTACCGCAAATGACGATAATGGCGGGTTTGTGCGGATGCGCCGACGAAAATTATCCACGATTAGCGAAAAACAAAACCGCATCACGTGTAATTATTATATTCCGCGGAAAACACCATTTCGATAAAAAGTAACATTTGGGTAACTTGATATCAAATAAAATGCAATTTCATTCTATTTCACAAGGCGACTCCTGATTTTATATTACTTGTTTTTATGCGACCCTCTGTGACAGAAAAACTCGCTTTGGTGGGCTGATTCTTCCAACCGAAACTGACCATTTCTTTAATAATTATTATTCCCTACCATGCACGAAACACAAATGGTCCCAAATTTAATTTTTGGGCGATGAAATAAGATGGCATCGCACAACCGTGACGTCATTTTTCATCCAAACTTGAGGGTAAATAGAAAACTGGGATTGTCTTCGCTAATTAAGCGTCAGCGGACTCCAAAATACGTTCGCTTTTGTCATAATTTCTCTCTACAAATTCTCCCAGCGCGTGATAGAATAGAAAACATTTATGCGCCAATCCCGTTCAATGCGTGAATGGTGACGAATGTGATCAACATGTTTTAAAGCGAGGTTATGCCGCAATTTGTTACACAATTTGTTTCGATTTGTGAAGAAATGACTTAACTGAAGAGAAAAATGACGAATGTAATTTACAAAACAGTAAGGGCGACGGCGATTAAATTTCCCACCGCATATTTTTATGCCAACGCAAGTCACTACGCTCTGTGTACTCAAGGGTCTTCCTATCTAACGGATTGTAGGAGGCGAAACATCATTTTGTCTAGTCATTATGTAGGGCATCGTTTACCCTGGATTGCAGTTACCCGAAAATTTGCATCGGAAAGGGATGCAAAGAAAAAAGTGGAAAAGAAGTCATTATTTAAGCGGTTTAAAGAGATGTATCGAGACTACTGGTATGTCTTGATTCCTGTTCATTTGGCGACTTCGGCGGTGTGGTGCGGTGCGTTTTACTATCTCGCGCGTAGGTAAGTGGTTTCGTAACAGCATGTTGTATATTAGTAATAACTATTGTGGCACTTTAGCGGAGTGGATGTACCCGCCCTGCTAGAGGCCATGAACTTTAGCGAGAAAATTGTAAACTCGATGAGGGAATCGAAAATGGGATACGTAGCTATAACTTATGGACTGTACAAAATAGCGACTCCCGCAAGGTATGCGGTAACATTGGGAGGGACCACAGTATCGATTCAGTATTTGAAGAAATGGGGTTACATCAAACCAACAAAAGAATTAAAAGAAATGTACCAAGAGAAAAAACAGAGTATGAAAGAAACCAAGGAGAACATTATGGAAAAAGTTTATGATTTTAAAGATAAGAAGGACAATTTTATGGAAAGTGTGAAGGAAACAAAAAAAGGATTTGATGACAAGAAGGACAGTATATTAAGTAGTGTGAAAGACGCGAAAAACATGGTTTCGAAAGTAGTAGGTACTTCCAAAAGTGAAAAAAGCTAAACTTGCACTATATTCCCTTTATTTCTGTTAATACTATTTATGAAGGATATACATAAGCAATGGCCAATAAACCCATTTTAAATTTAAGTGCTTTTCTTTATAAAATCTTTAACTTTAATAAGGCCTATATCTGTTGTTTCTGTAATTGCCCCTGCCCTCTTCGTAATAATCTTTCGATTCTGGCCTTTGCTGGCGACTAAATCCCGGATGCTCTCTACGATCTCTGTTTCCGAATCTTGATCGCACGTGCCAAGGGTATACTATTGGAGGCTCCGGTATATCGTTTTGTAAAACGTCTTGGTAATCTCGATCGACATCACTAAATCTATCGGAGAATTCTACTTCGCATTCTTCTAGAAATTTTTTTTGTTCTTCAGTCAAAGTAGTCATATTAACACCGCCGACAAATACGTATGTTGACAAACACCAAAATCGTACCCTAACCTCACTTTCAGGCGCAGATTTTCCTGCGGCGCGGCATTTGTCACATTTATATTGTGGGGTTACATCGGACATGTAATGTCTTGTCGGCATAATAATTTGAAAAATGCAATAATTTTTCGACATATTTTGTTGGAAAAATAAATTTATTTAATTTACTAACTTTACCCTCTAGCGTGTGTTATAATCTGTAACTTTTGTTTACATAACCTTAGAATGAAGATTTTCGCTCTTAATTTTTTCAGTCGAAATTTCTAAAATGTGTAAAGTGTTAGTGTCGAAGTATGGGAACTGATGCACGCTACGTAAATGGCGCATGTCTACAGAAGATGTCTTACCAACGCCTTCAATACATATTCGTTAGGACTTATATGCATATTGTTCCTCGCTGTTGTTATACTGAGTTATAAATTATTATCAAGGGATGATTGTGGTATTGGTATCTCCGTTCACGAAGGCTTTCAGTATAAAAAGCCAGCACATGAGGAAACCGACAGTGTCGGGCATCATAAACTGGCCGTACTTGTTCCCTTCCGAGAGAGGTTCGAAGAATTATTGATATTTGCGCCCTACATGAAAGATTTCCTGAACGGCCAAAACATAAATCATCGCGTGTTTATACTAAATCAGATTGATAATTACAGATTCAATAGGGCCTCGCTGATAAACGCGGGGTTTTTATTAACCAAAAACGATTTTGATTACATTGCCATGCACGACGTCGACTTGCTGCCGTTAAATCACCAACTGAAATATTCGTATCCCGAGCAACCGTTTCACTTGGCAGCACCGGAACTGCACCCTCGCTATCACTATGCCAAATTCATTGGCGGTATTCTACTTATAAACCGAGACCATTTTGAATTAGTGAAAGGACTCTCCAATAGATATTGGGGCTGGGGATTGGAAGACGACGAATTCTATGTACGTTTGAAGGACGCTAACTTGGAGATTCGCAGGCCGAGTAACTTAGCAACAAACGTTACAAATACTTTTAAACATCTGCATCATAAGGCCAGAAAGAGAGACACTGTCAAGTGTTACAACCAAAGGGAAGTGACGAGGAAACGAGACAGACAGACCGGACTCCATGATGTCAAGTTCCACGAAGCCGGGCGAAAAGAACTGACAATTGAAGGAGCGCCACTGACCGTTATAAATATACAGTTGTTCTGCGATAGGAACACCACTCCCTGGTGCGATTGCTCCGAAAGCGGAAAATAACTTACCCGAAAAGTTTTCGTTAGTACGCTCGCAAAAAACTTTTGCTCTCTGAGTGTGTCATAGTCATTTGTTTTTAACGCTATTGTTTTTTTATTAGTAATATAGGATTACCTATTTTTATCGGTCATTTTAAGATGCTACCTGTGGATTTGAATTTCGGGCACATAATTTGACAGACGCCAGGAGTTGAACAAATCTAAGTTTAGAGACAGATAATATCTGCTGTCTGTGCCCATTTGGGAAGTATACTAAGATTATGCGCCCAGTATTTCAAATTTGTGCCGGTAATGGAGAGTCTGCTAAACATTAAAAATGAGGAAGGCCAAGTTTTTGCTGATTTTCGAATTCCGTATTCGTAGCAGAAATGTCAAAAATTCTCGTCGGATTTAGAAGGTGGGCGAATGATTTTAGAAAGTCCGCCTATTATTGTGAGACGTAGAATGGAACTTGCGGCTTTTCATGGACTTGTGAGAATAAAAATAACCGGATTTTTTTTATACGACTGTTTTTAGAAACAAAAACGCTTTTATAAAATAATTTGGAGGTAACCTAAAAGTAAAGTTGGAGAAATGTTTAAATTTAATTTTTCCGATCGAGACGTGTCGCTCGACTTACCGGCATCCTTAGTTAAGCAGGGTAGCGTTGTTCCTTTGCCGAGTAAACGTATAAACCCCGAAGAAATAGACGATTCAATTCGAAGCATCATATTTAGCGACTGCCAAGTGAACATTTATCGACAAGGCGAACATGCGGTTCGTTATTTCTCGTGTGAAGATATTTTGCGAGTTCTTCGAACGCACGGGGTCAGTTTACCAAGTTTAGAGGCCGACGACGATCACTCCGACTTAAAATCCGGTATTTACGAAGGCGGACTTAAAATTTGGGAATGCACCTACGACTTAATTAGTTATATGGTAGTCGATGATATCGACATGAAAAATAAGTGTGTGCTGGATTTGGGATGCGGGGCTGGTTTGGTAGGGCTTTGGTGTTTGCTTCGAGGCGCCGCTTGTACTTTTCAGGACTATAATTCGGATGTTGTGTGTAACCTAACTATTCCCAATGTGTTACTGAACGATGGGGTAATTTTAGAAAAGTGTGCCTTTTTTTCGGGCGATTGGCAGTCTTTTACGGAACTAAGTGAACGTTTAAATTTGACGAACAGTTTCGATTACATAATGACTTCTGAAACAATTTATAACGTAGAGAACTACCCCAAACTACACTCAGTGTTTGAAAAGATGCTTAAGCGGACTGGTCAAGTGTATTTGGCTGCTAAAGTGCACTATTTTGGAGTGGGGGGCGGGTTATCTTTGTTCGAAGATTATGTGAGAACCAAAAACGTGTTTAAGACGTCACTTTCTTGGCAATCGGTGCAGGGCGTTAACAGGATGATCCTCAACATTTCATTTAAATAAAGGTTTTATTGTTCTCATTGTTCATTTGTCCGCGTAAATCATTTTCTTCACTTTACGTGTGCTATACCTTAAGCTTTTCAACAAACCGGCAGTTAAAATGCCCTTGACACTTTGACTGACTGAGGAGTTCCACACTATCGTTTTTATACAATGGTTAACTATTTCACTGCACTCGGGATCATATGCGAGCGCTCTCAAAACGTCCTCGGTGTCCTGTCTAAAGTTACCTTTGTTCCATATTCTCGTCAGCGCCTTCTGGGGCCACCTCGGTAACTGATTTAAGTGATGCAGCTTGGCGATGGGACTCTTGTCTTGTGAACAGTAAACAGTGTCATCGCCGTGAACGTATCCTACTACGTTTCGCAGTACGTCACTATCGTTCTTGAGCATAGGAAATTCCACATAGTCCGGAAGGTTCAGAATCAAAGGTTTGTACAAGTCCCTAAAGCCTAACATCTGTTGCTTGACAATGTTCTCCACCTTTTTCTTATTTTCACCGAAAGTCATGCGAAAATCGCCCGAGTAACTTAAATTCGACACGGTGTGGTAAAATTCGTATTCCGTAAAATATTCTGGCAGCAGTAATAGAGCCGCGTGCATGGCGGACCTCAAGTTTAGTTGCAGGCCTGTTTCGAGTTCGGTATCCAGTGGTTTTTTGACAAATTCGACGGGCTTGTGCAGTCGACCAGCTAAATATATGTCGGACCACTCGAGTAAGTCGGTGACCAAGTCCTCAGTCGCGACGACTCCGTATTTTACTAAGTAATCGTCTATTCTGACGAGCGTGTTGAAGTAAACTTTAGCGCCGATATTTTTTTGATATCTCGTAATGAAATTGTGCCCGAAATATTTCAAGCCGCTGTAGTGCGACGAGTTTAGGTGCAAGTTCGCTTCGTGCCAAGCGACCGGGTCTTTTACCGCGAATATCAAGTCGATCATGTTTTCCTTTTGGTTATTTTGGAGTTGCTTTTTTACAGCCGACCCGTAAGCGAAACAAAACGTTATGTTTTGCGGGAATTTCGAAACGATCCTGCAATATATCGAGGGCACAATTTTCAATTGGGAGGATGCCATCGCGATGAAGATGCATTACGAAATTGTAATGTATGAATTGATAACCTCTCAAACAATTCCTCTTCTTTTATAGTGACGGTCATATAGTTCATCTTCTTCTTTGCTTTTTCATAGCGTAGGCAGGTTAACTAAAGACATTCGCCCGTATAGTTCTCAGACATGTAGATGCCCAGCCCGTGTCGAAATCACACAAACCCATGAACCAACTATGTACAACTATTTTGAGAAGCGCCTGCATGATATTCAAAAGATCTCTTTTTAACCCAAGGCCTTGCGGATTTCGTTAATACGTTTTGATGCGGCAGCATTTTGTTCAAATATGCGTGTGTTTCGTTAAAGGTGGAAATCGCTGTTTACAAAGAAAAACGAAGAAATGGCACTATTTGCAAGTTAGTGGGTGAAATGTAGAGGCATGCGCGAGAGGTCTGTGAAATTACGTTACCAATTATTTTCTATCGCTGTTCGAATAAACACCGCAACGGACCAATATCTTGTCTAGGGGATGAAACAGTCGAAACGAAACAAGGTTTTGAAATGACACTTTATTAACAACAGAGAGGGTTAAAAGTGAATTTGTTGCGCGCGGCACGCAATTCGAGCCACTGTTCCTGATTCGGCACGTACATTTCAGCCGGCATGTGTTCCTTGCTTTCCTCTTCCGACGAGTGGTCTGAAACTGAAACAGCAAATGCTTCCAAAGCCAAATAAATGATACCCTCTTCCAAGTTTTTTATTTTCTAATTTAGAAAAAAAAGTGTAATGCCAAAGTTATAGGGATTAATGTGTAGATTAATTACATACTTATTTATACACAAGGTGTACCAAAAACTTAATATGTCTCTTTTTATCGACAGCCTGTATATGTTCTACACAAGTAAAGGTCCTTTTTCGCCGATTTCAAAAATATAGAACGCAGGATTATATAAAACTTTTGACGTTTTCTTACCAGTCAAAAAGATCGTATTTCATAGGTTGTCAAGGCACTTATATTCAAAACAAGATTGCCTATAAAAGATTCAACCACAGTATTTCTGTTTCCCCAAATTGCGTTCCCATTGCATTTACTTATCAGGGTCTTCAAACCTAAGTAAAAGTCATCGCTATTGTAATATATAATTAATAATTAAATGGGCTTGACCCGCCAATGAATAATTAAATAAAAAATAAAAAACTATGTTAGGTGAGGTGGATTTTACTTGATGAAAATCCATTTAACAAAATAAATAAGAACTAAAACTGCTACTATATATATCGGAAAATGACAATAAAACCTTAATTAATGTTGTTTTTAGAATCTAAGTATAATAATGGAGAGGTATTTAAATCTAATTGATCGTTTGAATGTCTCATTTTGTTAATCTCCATGGCTTCCAATAAATTTAATTTTCTACTTTTTGTGGCTGTATGTAGAATATCAAAATTGTCGTCAAAAATGTGTTTTTCTGTGTTTAAGTGTGTAGCATAATTAGAATCTAGACTATTGTTTTTAAACGATCTTTTATGTTCGTTAATGCGTTTCTTGAAGGATCTACCTAGTTGTCAAATAAAAATTTTAGGACAAGATCCGCATTTCAACCTGGAGACACCTGATTTTTGGGATTTTGGACACTTCGTTTTGTTGTTTTTTAAAAATTTTCCTATTGTGTTGTCAGTTCTGAAAGCTATTTTCAAATCAGATTTTGACAAATGTTTTGAAACTTTTTCACTAGGTTCTCCTATGTATGTAATTGTTTTAAATTGTTCGTGTTCTGCATTAGGTTTCGGATAAATAGAGTTTACTGTTATCTGGATTTGTTTTTGTTAGAGAAAAGTTTTGCTGACTCTCGATCTAGTGAATGCGCTAATTATACCGCGCGAGCCAACTGTCCGTCCGTAACCATGGCAACCGCCTTTGTTCGAGTCCCGCCAGAAAATTCGCCAGAATCGGGATCTACATCGGGTAGACAAAATACCGCCGCGAAGTACAACAACGCAAGTTGCACTTAGTACTTTTTGATTCTCTTCCCGTTTATCCATTTTTGTTAATAGTGTTCTGTGATTCGTGATTTCTTTTCATTAAAGAACAGTTTTTTATTTATAATTTTATCGATAATGGACGGATTGTAGCCGTTGTTCAGTGCAATTTGTTTAATGATATTAAGTTCTTTGTTGTAATTTTCTGTTGAGTGTGGCGTATTAAGAAATCTGTGTATAAAAGAGTGAAATGCAATGTGTTTGTATAAAGGTGATTTGAGCTGTTATGTATGACTGTGTCCGTGTGTGAAGGTTTATGATAAATTGAAAAATCAAATTTGTTTTGCGCTTTCGTAATTTAACTAAAGAATATAATTATAATTCATAATTGTTGAAAAATACTTGTCTTTGTCACTAAATAGTGTGGAGTTAGTAATTACTTCCTTGACTTGACTTTGATATAACTCGGTATGATCGTGTTTGATACATTGGAAAAGTTCTGGTTTAAGAAAATTGTTGGTTTTTGAAATATATTCTCGGAGATCGATAGCTTTTTGAAGGCAATTTTGACATTTTACATACAGCCACAAAAAGTAGAAAATTAAATTTATATACAGGGTTTTTCACTTAAAACTCCGCACGCCAATAAGTCCAAAACGAAAAGAAATATTTAATTTATGTAAAAAATAGTCAAATTGTGGGGTCAAGTAGATATTTCCTAAAGTTTAAAAAATTCGACGCCCGCAAAGAGCTGGGCGTCGCGACGCGTCGAAAAATTATTCGATTGCAGAGACTTTGGAAATACGCGCATACAAAAGTACATATTATTTAAAAACTTTTTTGTTATTTACTCAAACCTATTTACTTTACCCGTTTCTAAGTTATACCGATTTAAAGTAAACATTTCTTGATTAATAAAAAATGTGATTAACGCTTATTTTTACAAGTATGCCATGAATGTTAGTTACTATGGCAACCATTGTTATCGCAGTTGTTTTAAGTGCAATTACAAACAAATAGATCTCAACTATTTTAGTATGATTTTATTTATTATTTTTTATCGATTTAGTTCTGATAACATGATAAATAAATGAAAAACCAGTAAAATACCTACAAGTTAATAACCAAAATTATTATTGCAATTAACTACATAATAAGACATTTCAAAAATTTTGTTCAAAATTATGTCCATCTGCTCGAACACAACTATCAAAAACTTTTAACAGATGAGCTTGGGTCACTTGTAGGAGAGTCCTTCTTGTGATAGCGGCACACGCTGCACTAATTTTGTTAATGAGATCGGCCATATCTTCGATAGGTTCTTCATAGATAACGTTTTTTAAGTAGCCCTAAAGAAAATAATCTGGTGGTGTAATGTCCGGGGACCTCGCCGGCCACCTTACCGGTCCATTAGTACCAAACCATCTATTGGGATATTCTCGGTTCGAATACCTCGTTACTATTTGGGCGTTATGTGCAGGCGCTCCATCCTGCTGTAGCCACATATTCATTCTAGTGTCAAGAGGCACTTCTTCTAATAGTTCCGGAAGTGTAGTTTGAAGAAATCTTAAATAGCGATCTGCATTTAAAATTCCTTCGTAAAAGTAAGGTCCAATAAGGAATCCATTTAATATGCCGCACCAAACATTGATACTAAAAATTCGTTGGTTACCTCTTTCTGTAATCCAACGAGGACGGTTTTCGGACCAAAAACGACAGTTGTGTCTATTAACGATTCCATTATTTTGAAATCGACTTTCGTCGCTCCATAAAATTTTCGAGAGAAAATTTGCATCTTGGCTATACAAATCGGACAATGTCGCTAAGAAATACATTCTTCTAGCATAATCGCCTGGTTCTAGTTTATGAACTAGTTTACTTTTGTACGGGTGAAAAGAGTTTCTATGTAGAATTCTCCACGAAGAACTTATGGTAACACCGGTATTTTCTTTTATCTCTTATAGGGATATCTTGGAGTTATTATCAACCTGCTGAATTACAGCAGCAGTATTTTCATCATTTGTAGCCGTCCTGTTCCTATCTCTTTTAGGTATCATGAAGCTGCCATATTCTCTTAAGTTTTTGCATCGGGGACTCTTCTATGCGGATAACGCCGTGCGTAAACTCTTTTTGCTTCTCTACAATTGCATCTGCATTCTCCAAACACCAGTAACATGTCTACTTTTTCCTCATTGCTAAATTGCACCATTTTCACATAATAATTCTTAGTTTTTTTTAAACCGAACAAATTTGGATATTTCTTGTGACAAAATGTGACAATTTTTTGATACAGCAATAACAACTTACGTTTGTAATTGCACTTAAAACAACTGCGATAACAATGGTTGCCATAGTAACTAACATTCATGGCATACTTGTAAAAATAAGCGTTAATCACATTTTTTATTAATCAAGAAAAGTTTACTTTAAATCGGTATAACTTAGAAACGGGTAAAGTAAATAAGTTTGAGTAAATAACAAAAAAGTTTTTAAATAATATGTACTTTTGTAAGCGCGTATTTCCAAAGTCTCTGCAATCGAATAATTTTTCGACTCGTCGCGACACCCAGCTCTTTGGAGGCGTCGAATTTTTTAAACTTTAGGAAATATCTACTTGACCCCACAATTTGACTACTTTTTACATAAATTAAATATTTCTTTTCGTTTTGGACTTATTGGCGTGCGGAGTTTTAAGTTAAAAACCCTGTATATATATATATATATATATATATATATATATATATATATATATATATATATATATATATATATATATATATATATATATATATATATATATATATATATATATATATATATATATATATATACATATAGTAGCAGGTAGTTTGTAAATATTACATTTGATAAAGACACGGTGTTGTCGAAACAATTATCATGTGAATTTAGTTCTTATCTATTTAATTAGAGGAAATGACATTCAGAATGGATAACCAGTGTGCGATAAAGGCTCTCACCCGACTTCCTTCTCAACTGTTTGTCGATCATCCTGATGCGTTCGCCGGGGTTCCTGAGCAGCAATTTTCCGACGCCTTCACACCTTTTCAGCACTTCGTTCTTCAGCAGCGTCCTCCTCGTCGCTTGGTCTATAACCGGACATTCTTCTATCCAAGCGGAAACGGACGCGAAGTCGCACAGCAACTGCCACGCGCCGCAACTCGAGAACTTTATCTTGTTGGCGTAGATGTGATCGAGCCAGGACTCGCACACCAGCGTCAGCACCATGTTGCAAATCTGATGATCCGCGGTCGTCCTAAGCACCGGGATCAGCATTTTCTCTGCAAACGCGCATGTTTACGCTTTACCGTTGTTCACGGTTCACGTGGGTTCACCTAGATACGATCTGACGTAACCGCAAGGCGCTTCCGGCACTACCGCGCCTCCGCCTTTCCAGAATCTCTTCCCAGGAAATATCATTTTCAAGTGGGCCAGGTTTATCGTCTTGCAAATCGACGCCAGACACTCCACGCACTGATTCGGAGTGTCCTACAGGTTAAATAATTTAGTGACCAAGGGAAACGACAAAAAGAGCCAGATAGCAGTATGCTTATATGGGTAACAAATGTCTGACGTCCATTTTGAAGTACGTGACGTTAGTCTCCCAATGTGCCGCGCGTTCAATTTTAATTGGCTGTAACTTGTTTTTAGAGATATAAAGGTATGGCCTGTTCATAGATATAAGAAAGTGACCAATTGCTTTTGAATGGGATTATCCAAGGGTGGCCATTTACACACAATGCAACAAGATTATTACCTAAAGTTTCGGAATTTAAATTCAGTTAAAATTGTGGTCCGCAATAGAAAATAATTTTCGAAAAATTTACCAGCTATACTAGAAACAAAGCGTGCCTACTTTAGATATCTTAATTAGGAGGCTTGAAAAAAATGAAACCGGTGTTAAATTTGGCAGAACTACCTTATGGAAGTGTATTCAACACATGGGTTTTAGATTTTAAAAAATTGACAAGAGGCAAGTTTTAATGGAATCTTTTAGAATTCGGAAATGGCGACTGGAATATCTAGAAAAAAATAGGATTTACACAGAACTACGAAGGCCAATTATTTACTTGGATGAAACCTGGTTCGACACTTATGACACCCCGTAAAAGGGTTGGGTTGACTCTACTGATAAGTGTAAAACAAACGCGCCATCAAAAAGAGGTAAAAGAATAACTATTTTGCATGCTGGCTCTAGATGGTTGGATTCTAAATGGACTTTCTCTGTCTGCGAAAAATATTAAAGATTCTCTGGATTACCATGAAGACACCACCGCTGATTTTTTTGAAAGTTGGTTTAAAAACAAACTAGTTCCAAACATTCCTCCTAATAGCGTCATTGTAATGGACAATGCAAATTATCACAGTAGACAGTTGACTAAAACCCCTTCCTCATGTGACACAAAAGCAACAAGCCAAAACTACATGTATAATAACGACATTTATTTTCATGAAGATTATACCAAAAAGCAATTAATTGAGGTTCTACGAAGCTTGAACCTACAAAAGGAATATGTCTGTGATAATTATGCAAAAAATCCGGGGCATACAGTTTTAAGGCTTCCACCTTACCACTGTATATTTAATCCCATTGAACATGTTTGGCACCAACTGAAATCTGCCATTCGCGGTAACAATGTTTTCCCCGTGTTAACTCCAATGTTCTCAAACTTATAGAAACCGAAGTTTTTAACATCCCTCCACAAAGTTGGGCAAATTCTGTTAAACATATAGAAAAAGCAGAACAATAGTATATCCATATTGTAAATAATATAGAACAAATAATAATTAGAACAGGCGATGATAAAGATAGTGATACTGATATATTATGTGAATAATTTTAAGTAACTTAAGTAGGTAACAAAAATAATTTGTAATTTTATTTTAGATTTAAACATAAATACATACATAAATAAATAAATATTGTTTAGTATCTTTCCTAAGAAATCCCAAAATAATTAAATTCTAAGCAAAGTACGGACCTGATCGGCCATATTTCATTCTTACAGCTTGCCCGGATCTTTCCTTAATTCGTATCAGTTACTCACTTTCATATACCTATGAACAGACTTTACTGCAGCAACGAAAAGCGCAGCAACTACCACCAGGCATATTTTACGATTTCTTTTAAAAGTTTTTAAAGAAAAAACAAACATTTTTGCTCGAATCGTTGTGTCGGGTTATTTTCAGGTTAGGTCTCCTATTCATTTAAAGTTAATTTGCCAAATTGCGCAAAAATAACCTTCAATTTTGCCGCGTTTTCCTTCACTTCCGACACCAGCTTGGCCCTCATCAACGTGCACACCTCCACGTGTACCCCCAGCTGCCCCTTTTCGACCTCCAAAGCGTGATCGTTCGTCCTCAAGCCGCCCAACTGCGTCAGACAGTTCGCGACGTCCCTGTGCGTGATGCTAAAAAACGCGCGAACGTCCCAACCGTTCGCCCTCTTCCGGCATTCTCTCAAAGCCCACAACCGGGCCGTGTGTACGCTGTGGTCTGTGAAAATCTCCGTTGTTCAGCCGTGCACAACTATGGCTAATAATCGTCAAACCAGTTTTCAATGATTGGAAACCTATTTGCGTGGCCGTTTAGCCAGACGCGAGGTCATCGTCAAGAAGAATTTTTATTTCATCGGCAACCACATAGAAGTTTTCAGAGAAATTTGTCAATTCACTTTCCGCATTCGACAATCGACAAATAATTTTTATTCGTCAGCGTTATTGCTGAGGCATAACAGTTTGTTATGCACGGCTGAACAAGTCCAATTGCTTTAAATGTTTGACCGACGTCCGATGTTGTCGCCTTTATTTTCTCAATAGCGAGACCTATGCCGTATCCACCAATAAACACCCTTATCTCAAGATATTGTTGATTAACGCTTACTGGTAGTATACTTAATTGACGTATGCACCATGACATTTAAACAAAGAATTTAAAAGCCGATGGTTACTTTTGTCGAGCTTGTGACAACGTCGCACATTTTTTAGCGCCATCTGTGGATTAGTAGCAGATCTAAAGAACGTGTATATTCAATATTAATAAATATCGGAACATACTTCTCGTGAAAAATGTCAAAAGGGTAATTTTTCATAGGCATTCCATAGGTTGGAAACTGCGGTGTTACTAGGCATTAATTAATTTAAAATAAAAAATTACAAATTACAGCCTGGTCTTGAGTTAAGCAGCGAATTAAATGCAAAGTTTTTGTGTTTTTTTCTTACTAGGAGATTAAAGATGAGTTCAAAGTAATCTGGTCTTTTCCGTTACGTCTGTTAACGAACCGCAATTCTGTTTTTTCTGCTTTTTTTTTTAAAGCAAACCGCCACAACTCAGTCTCACTTCTCAAACTAATAATCGACTGATCCACCTTATTAACTGGCTAAAATTCGAGATTTCTGGTTTGTGAGTGAAATTCAGTTGGTGGATAAGAATATATCTGCATAAGTACTGATTATCTATATTGGTGGATACGGACAATAGAAATATAAAGGCAACGGTAATTTACCTAGTCTGTGGAGCACGGGTATTTGTTCGACGAGCGGAAGCTCGTCCAACGGGGCCCCCACTATCCAGTCAGGCGTCACTTCGCACAAATTGCTCAAGCACACCAGCTCTTCCATGACGTTCGTGAAAAGTTGACCGGTGACGCCGTCGTAGTCCTTTTTTGACGCGACCAAAGCCCGCCTGAAACTGTGATCCCAGAGCGTCGACGTAACGTGGACTCCTAAAGCGTCGGCCAGACACGTCAGCGCCGATATAACCGACTGAGGCATGTCCGCTACGTTCAATGTTTCAACCGTTGGGGTATGGTAAAATTCCTACGCGTTACCTGTGGGTATAAACTGGTTGATCCACTCTCGCAAGTGTTGGCTAGATCGCGGCGGTCGGGCGGCCAAAGGGCTTGGGGCCCACCATAAGATGACGTGTTCCAAATGGCTGCCGACCTCAGACCACAGAATACGCTGGTAGTAGTCCGCGACTTTGCGTGCCGCTGTCTTACTTACCTTCGACTCCCCTGAAACGTATTTTTTTTACCGCTTCGACTTCGCTGAGCATTGAAAAACAAACGCGAACCTGTGGACTTAGATTTTTTGATGCCGTCCGGCCCTAACATCGCGGGACACACGCCTAACGTCGCGTTTAATAAATCGGTGACGTTAGAATCCTCGTGCATTATTATTTCGTCGATGTTGGCGAAACTGGCACGGCTTTCGGCGGCGGCGCTTACCGCGTCGTCTTTCATCGTTTTCTCGCCAGGTGGTTCGGCATTCGCGGGAGGGGACATGTGTTTCGTCAGCGCCCTATCGCGATCGAAATGCTACCGGGCAACGCAACGACGTAACATAAACTCACAAATATATTTCGAGGCTAGAATTGTCCGAGCCGCTGTCGTCGTCCGAGCCGTCGTACGTCTTGTACGTGTCGAGGAGACAGTCGATCAGTTTGTGCGAGCAAAGCTCCGCCCTTTTGCGGGCGAGCGCGTGCAAGAACCTCGTCACCGAAAACTTCTTCAACGGAAACAGGAGGTAAGGACACGTGTTTTTGCACACGCTGTTTCCGTTTCTCGGAACGTTGAATTTCGCATCCATCGCCAACAAATTGTTGTACGATGTCGCGAGTCTACATGGAAAAAAAATCGGTAAATTCAGAATTTATAATACGCGTCATCACCTCAGCATGACGACCGTAACGCCTCCTTCCGAGAAGACGAACTGCGTCGCGAGCTCGTTTATCAACGCTCGGAGGACGTAGCAGAGCTTCTGTTTCGTTTTCCACGCCAGGTGGCGCAGCGATTTAAATTTTTTCGTAATGGAAACGTGCTCTCGTTCAATTTGCAATGCCCGAAAGCAGTCGGCGAATTTCTCTTCGACTTTGAGCAGCGTTTCGGCTATATCCTACGCGAAGATTAATTAAATTAATTAATTAAATGAATTAAACGTTTACCTTGATTTTGGGATCGAATTTATCGTCTTCGTTCGATAGAACGTACGAGATTTTTTCAATCAGCCGAAGACCCTTCGAGTGTAGCTCCCTGCAACTGTCGTACGCTCCGCTGTAGTCTACTATTTTCGCGGGCATCCATTTTGTTAGGGTTTGTATGTTGCTCGACATGGACCAGAAGTTAATAAAACACCAACGCGATGATATACAATTGTTTGGTCGATTTCCATCTAGAAACGACGAATACGTTTTTCTGCGTTCTGTGCACTGAACCACAGTTAGTGGTCAGTGCTATAACCTTGTGTTTTTTATCTGCGGTTCAGTGGTAGTGTGGATCTTTTACGTGTTGGGTTTGTTTTCAAGTTCATGACTTTTTTGCGCGTTCTTGAAGGTAATCCAGTTTAATCGGCCGCAATTACGAAACGTTTAAGTTGCATCACGGTAACATCGGTGCCTCTCCGCTCCTATAACCTTCAAAGCGCGTTCAAATCGACTGTGCGAAGGCGAAAATGTTGTTCATTCGAGTGCGGCGCGTAGCCACGGACGATAATGAATGTTTCGCGGACGGTTATCCGCCCTCGTAAAGAAAATGCTCCAGCTGCTGTACCTAACGATATTAAACATGTATCGAAGTGTCGCGCCAAGACCAAACGTCGACGATCATTACAAATTCAAGCCGTTCGTGTACGAGAGGGTGGTGATTTCTAACACGGATATTTATCGGAAGGTGCCCCATCCGCGAAGCGGGCACCGCATAGGGGCGGATTCGAGCAATTTTTATTCTTTCGGCGGCTACAATCCGCTCATCCGCCGTGAAGAGTACCATTACGAGGACGACTCGTATATCGACTCTTACCCGTTGTTTCAAGAGCTGTGGAAATTTAATTACGCGTCGAGGCGCTGGACGAAGTTTCGCAACAGCGAGACCCTGCCCAGGGAGCTGGTATCCAACGCCGTAATACTGTATCGAAACTTGCTGATGATTTATGGGGGAACGGGCTCCCCTTTCGGCACGAGGTGCAGCAATCAGCTGTACGTGTGCAACATAAGCGATGAGGCGAGTCCGATGGTCGAGGTGAAAACCACCGGTCAGTTACCGCTGCCACAATACGGGCAGGCGATAGTTTACCATAATGATTATTTATATGCCATTGGAGGGACCACCGGTTTTTCCTACTCTTGTGATATTCATAGGTGAGCCCGATCGCTCGGGAGGCCGGATCGTACGTAAACATTTTCGCTCCCCTTTTAAGGTTAAATCTGCGCAGTTTTTCGTGGGAAGTCGTGTACATATGCAACGGCACCGGGGAGTTCGAACCCGAGGGAAGGTATCGCCACGAGGTGGGCTTCGACGGTAAAAATATCTATATATTGGCGGGCGGGACAGCCGATAGGGTGTTCGACCTGTCGGAAATTCCCACTTTCGATATGGAAAAGAGACAGTGGCTTAGACTGAGAACTCTGGAAGCCGGAGGTTACGGTAATCAATTAATACTTATCTTGAGTCTAGTGGGTAAGGCAAGCAGTGTTATAATCCAAATACGAATGAATTCATACTTACATGGACAGTAACAAAAATTAAATCAACTTTTTCAAAAACAAATTTTCAAAGGAATTCAGAATATGATAGAACATATATTTTATAACGTCTCGTCAACAACAACAACAAAAAAACCGTAAAAACAATGTAATATTACCTAAAAACTAATTTTAATAAAGCAAAACAGCTCTGCGCGATTTCTGTGGTGGATCTGTGTAATTAAAAAATACAATTTCTCTATGAAACTACTCCTAATTACCCCAAGAATTGTCACCATTTGAATTACAATAGATTAAAATTGTAATGTTATGCTCTTATTAAATGAAAGAGAATGAAATGAAAAATAAACTCAACTTATTCAAAAATAAATTTTGGAAGCAATGCAGAATATGATAAACATATATTTTATAACGTCTCGTCGACAACAACGAAAAAAAAAACACGTAAAAATAATGTAATATTACCTAAAAACTAATTTATTTTAATTATGCAATAGAGCCCTGTAAAAGGGTGGTTTCTGTAGTGGATTTATGTAATTAAAAAATATTAATACCTTAAGAATTGCCATCAAATACCGCTTGAACTTGAACAGGTTACAATCGTAAAGTTGTGATTTTATTAAATGAATTACTTCATAATTCCATGAAGGCAGCGACAAAAATAAAATCAACATTTTTAAAAATAAATAAGATTGTAAATATTGGAGGTAAAACAAAAACAACAAAAAAAAAACGTAAAAACAAGTGATCTAAACAAATCTTTGGTGAAATAAGTCCAGAACAAACTTCACGAATATAAAACTCTTAAGATAATAATATAAATAAATAAAAAAAAAAATGTATGTAGGGGTTCCGAGTCCTAGGAGATGCCACGGCGCGGTTCAGGTCGAGTCGGACGGCGATCTAAACGTTTTCGTCACGGGAGGCCAGGACGGCGAGAACATTTTCAACGACCTCTGGCGGTTGAATTTGAAAACGCTCCAGTGGACGTTTTTCGAACGGTGCGAGTTGCCCCGCCCCATGTACTTTCACGCGACCGCAGTCACGCCCGAGGGCAGACTGTACGTTTTCGGCGGCATCTACAGCGTCAACGATCAGGTGCACAGAAGCAACGCCGTGTATACGTCGTGGCTGTGCATACCGAAACTGAGCGAGATGTGTTGGCAGTCCGTGTTGCACTATAGTCCGCGCATACTCGACTATTCCAGCGACGACCTGATAAATGCCGGACTGCCGAAGCGTTTCGTGCACAGGCTAGATAGGAAGAAAGTGTGCGCTTACTGATTGAAACCGCTTTGGGAACAATAAACGCGTTTTTTTATTTATACTCGTTTGTTTATTTTGAAAGTTCCAAGAGAAAGTTCAATATAGAGGCCCTGCCTATGCTAGTAGTACAGGAACTCGTGAAGCAACTATGTAATAAAATTTTGAGGTCTGTTCAACATGCGCGCGCGAGATTTGAAATTTCGTTTTTAACCAATGGCTGCTCTAATTATAAATTCTGACGTTCGACCCATAAGGCCTTGCGGCTTTCAACAACCAACATGGCCGCTGGCAGGTCGTCAATGTTTGGATGCTGCATTTTTATGCCAGAATTTTCTCAAAATATGTCGAAAAAAGGAGTTAAGGTGTGAAAAGCGTTGTTAAAAAAATTAGCGACAAGTGAATGGTTAATATTATGCTGAATTACAGCATACGGATCGGCGTCTTTAATATAATTCTGTAAGTGGTTTGGCGTTTTGGTTCTTTAAGCCCCATAGACACGATACTAGCTATTTGTGCCCGCAAATCGGCTCAAACGGTTTGTTTTAATGAACTTATTGGTTTAACGTCCATTGAGAATTTAAATAAAGCCGAATTCACGGAATGTGACTAAAAGTGTGAATATAACTTTGAAGTACTAGATGTGGAAGTGGAAAAAATATTCAACAAGCACCTCATATAGACAGAATGCCGATTCTTTCATCGCAAGTCTAGTAATTGCAGAAAATTTCGCCTCCCAAATATATAATTATGAAAAGTACCAATTGACAATTTCATTAAACAACTGTAGGTATTGGAAAATGTAACCAGGAAAATTGAAAACTAGTATAAAACAAGCCAATAAGCAATTAGCCCTACATATAACAGAATTAACATTACCAAACCCTAAAAAGTGTAGTTAATTTTTTCGAAATTTTAAAAACATTTTGCTGTCAAAAATTGCATGGCGGCTACCGCAAAAAATTCCACGTTAAAAATATTTAACAGTAATGGTTAAATGCTAAAAATAGAAACTGCATTGTGTCTACCGGGCTTTAGATATTAGTATCAATTCACACAATAATTTAGCCATATTTTATTGCCATTTGGATTCAAATTGCCAAAACCAAAAAGAGGGAATCATAACTACCAAAAATGTAAACAACAATGTCGCAGACTGTTAGCATTCTCTGGCAATAGAATTCCTAGCTCGGCGTTGCCAATTATATTCGGATTTCAGAGACTGATTTTGCGTTCTTATGAAAATTAGTCAATTCGGTTAGTTGGGGGTGACGCATGGGCAACTTCTCTACGAAAATGTCATAGCCACCTGCGGCGCATCACTTTTTACCGCAATAGGGCCACTATATTGTCTTATAGCTATATGGTTTGGCCCGTTCAGTTGGTCTTCTTTATTTTTATTCGGCTTTCGGTTGGTAAAAACTCAAAAATATCTTTAGAATTTAAGTAACCTTAAGCACGTCTAATACTGGCAAAGACCGACACTTGTACTATGCACTGATACCACAAACAAATACAGTTCGATTCCTGTTTGAACTGTGATCGTTTATAACTAATTATAATTGGAAACAGGACAAGTGTGTTTAATTAATTACAGTGGATTCTGTACGGAGCGCACTAGGTATGTCTGCCATATGCAATGCATCCCATCGAATCATTCTGCATTACTTTTCAACGTTGGGCACATTAACTACTGACACTTGCCCATTATCACTACCCTATATTCAAAAATTTCATCGAAATGCCGCAAAAAATGTTAAAAGAGAGGAAACGAAAAATAATTACCAAAAATTTTTATTATTTATTTATTAAATTAAATAACGAGTGATTATTCAAACAAAACACATATATTTAAACGATACAAAATTAACATTGAACACTGTTACCGCTACTACGTTTTGGATCTATTTAATATTGAATTCTCAAATTGATAAAACTGTCAAATCGCTTTTGCGGAAAGATCGCAAAACTGACAAGGATGATTGTGAAAACGTCGTGACGTCATTGCCTGCGAATCACCGTGCCGTAATTTGAATAATTTCAATCCTATAACTTCCAGAAATTTATTTAGAAAATAAATCGCACGAAAACAATAATCCGTAATTTCCGCGTTGAAAGCCGTATAAACGTAAACGCCTAACAAGACGTAGCACGTGGCCAAAACACAATATATTTAAATTTAGATCTTCTAATTTTAAGTCAGATGCCGGCGCGACCTTTTTTTTTGCTTTTTACGCTGCTCGCGGAATGAACTCGGCCGGCTGGGTCGTGGATGACAACGACGAAGGTACATTAAACAGTTAAACGGTTAGAATTCGCGTTAATCGCTATAAAATTGCGCCTGCAGCAGTGTTCATCGACATATCACCGAACGAGGGCGAAGAAAACTTAGAAGGCGAGGCGGGGTCGAAATGGCCGCACCTTCCCGATTTGCTTTTGGAGCAGATTTTCTCGTATCTCAGCCTCAGGGAGCGTTATTACGCGAGCCTGGTGTGCGTAAACTGGAACCGGGCTTTTTACCTACCGTACGTCTGGAAAGAGTTCGTATTCACCGATACTACACTCACCAGAGCCAAATACAACTACTATTTAGGTTGGCAGGTAAGTGCAAAATCCAAAAGAGCTTACCAGATCTAGTTTTTGAGATAGACCATGACGTCCGTCTCTAATTAGTCCATATGGATTATCACTTTCGCACATCTTCTGAATATCCTTTAAATATTTTCCACTGTCGGATTTAACATAAAATGTTACAAAATTTAGACGCGATGTCTCCAAAGTATTACCAAAAGTTAATTTTAAGGATTCTAAGAACACGTTAGATTATTTGTAATGCTAGTTGAAGAATATCAGCAAATTAAAGTCAAACCGGTACAGTCACAATATAGTGAACTTGAATCGATGGCCTTATATTTTATTTATAATTATTTCTGAAAACAATTAAGCGACGTCACAGAATAAGAAGAATCGTTACTAACCAAAAACTAAAGTTCATATACTTTGGTTAAACCCTAACATCTTAAACCAACAATTCTCGTCATGTAGTAAGTACACATTACTAGTATAGTTCAAAAACTTTAATATTTCAATATATCTCAAAAGAACATTTTTAGTGATTGTTTTATTACTTATAGATTTCTATAGATTCTCGGATTTTCCGTTGGTAGAAGAAGGAGAATTGATTATACGCCACTGTTCCTTACATACTTGGATTCCAAAAGTTTTACAAGTCTGCCTTCCAAAATGACATCCAGAAGTGTGACATTTGTAGAGTTCAATGGATATCGACAAGCCTGTGGAAGTTTCTTTGAAAAAAAAAGGACGCTTTTGGATATCAAAGGAATTGTTAATCTTTGTGTGCCAAGAGAAACCCATCCTTGGGTGCTATTTGGACAGATTTAAGTATTTATTACAAAAACTAGATTTACATAAATCCTCACTACGATTCCCTAAATTTTCTGGAAAGCTAATTATCATTGATCTTGACCAAGTTTTCTTGTTTGAGGAAAATCAAATATACCATCTCGGAAGTAAGTTTTTTTTTTCTGTCGAAATCAAAGGTTCTCTTGAAGGCTAATTTTTACCCCCGTTGTCACAAAACAAGGATATTTTGTGTAATTACTCTGCTATCAATGTAAATTGTCCACTGATGTACTTCGTATTTAATTGTTTCAAAACCAGTGATATTGTTCTTTCAATAGAATAACCAAACTAAAAAGCTCCAATCATCTGGAGTGCATTCAGCCTAACCCATTTTCTCCAAGACTCATTTTATATCGTTACAGCTGGTATTCTGTACTTCCTAAACGGAAAGGCCAGCAGATCCTTATCTCTTTGATGCAGTAAATTCTTTTAATCTGGATGCAAGTAAATCGCCAGACTTCATTGAGACGTTCAGGGGTCTAATTTGTTCAGTTCTTCCTGCGAAGATCCAAGGTGTTGAGAGATTTTTGGACAACTTTTGATATGTGGTCAGCGATGTTTTGAATGTAAGGAAGGACCACAGTGGCTTTCGGCCTCATTGCTATTGGAAGGTTGTGGTGAAGTGTATTTTGTTATGGAACACTTAATTCCCCTAATGAGGAAATTATTAAAGAAAAGAGCAAATGCAAGGTGTTTTAATTCTGGGTTCAGTGATTTAAGGTATCAATCTGTGTGCGTAGGTAGAATGACCCAATCCTAGGTCTGATATTTCTATTTTTGCAGTTTCAAATCGAATGACGTTAGATAGATTCGATATTTGAAATGATTTCGTCTTTTGGGATAATACGTGGGCAAGGATACAATTGGAACCTACACAGTGTTTGGTAGTGGAGAAGTGGTTGGTGGTTTCAAGAGTGTTGATGTTAGTTTTCCAACATTTTGACTGTCTTTCTGGGGTTTTCAACTTTCTTATAAAACTAAAATTCTTGCGTGTATTCAATTCGTCTACCACAGAAAAACAATCGATGCAGGACGGTCCGAGAAGATTTGTAAATAGGATTTCGGTAGCCCCTTTTTTAAAAAAAGGTAACCCTGTATCTCAAAAACTAGAGCTGTGCACTTGTCGGATTTCTCGAGCCTTTTTGTCTGTTCATAGATATAAGAAAGTGACTAACTGATACGAATTAAGGAAAGACCCGGGAAAGCTGTAAGAATGAAATATGGCCGAACAGGTCCGTACTTTGCCTAGAATATAATTATTTGGGTTTTTGTTGGAAAGATACTAAACAATATTTATTTATTTATGTACGTATTTATGTTTAAATCTAAAATAAAATTACAAATTATTTTTATTACCTACTAAAATTACTTAAAATTATTCACATAATTTATCAGTATCACTATCGCTATCAAGTAAATAATTGGCCTTTGTTGTTCTCTGTAAATCCTAATTTTTTCTAGATATTCCAGTCGCCGTTTCCGAATTCTAAAAGATTCCATTAAAACTTGCCTTTTGTCAATTTTTTTAAATCTAAAACCCATGTGTTGAATACACTTCCCTAAGGTAGTTCTGCCACATTTAACACTGGTTTCATCTTTTTCAAGCCTCCTAATTAAGATATCTAATGTAGGCACGCTTTGTTCACCGTATAAGTGGTAAATTTTACGCCGTATTACATCTTGATCACTTTCATCTACACTCGAGAAAATGTCAGCATCGCTTCTTTTTTTCCTGGCTGAAATGAGAGTCAAATAAACATTGTTTATAACTTCCTTAGTCTTAATAGAATAGTGTTTTCTACATTTGGGCTGGAACATCTCCTGAGATACACTAGACTCGCATATATTTTGCATAATTCGCACACGATTCAACACACGCTGTATTACACACGAAATACGAATAATTACTAATAAACTTAAACTAAGTAATATACCAAACTAAAGAATATTAAACACAGGTAGGTATAAAATTATTTTCTATAATGGACCACAATTTTACCTGAATTTAAATTCCGAAATTTTAGGTAATAATCTTGTTGCATTGTATGTTAATGACCACCCTTGGATAATCCCATTCAAAGCAATTTCTTATATCTATGAACAGACCATACCCCGCGTAATCGACGTAACTCGACGTTTGAATGTCGTAGTACGTGCTGGACCACCTCAAGACATCACTTTGTCTTTCGACCATCGGCAAAAACATCAGAACTCTGATACTGAAACCGATGTACAATTTCACCAACGTATACGAGTTTATGAACATAGTCGCGTGGTTCATCGAACAATCCGCCAACGAGTCCATCAACAAAGAGATCGGCGACATCGGCAACAACATAACTCACTTGAAGTTCGTTTTCCCGTGCGATATGACGGAACGGGGAGACACGGAGCGTATGCAATTGTTCGGCACCGGTGGCAAACTGCTGGGCGGCCTCAAAAAACTGATGGGCAAACTCGAAGACCTGCACAAGCTCGAGCTCGTCGACCTGATGCTCGAGGCGAACGAGGCTAAATTTTTACTCGACGGAGTCTGCGATACGTGTCACCTAACCTTGCGCACTTTGAGGCTCGTCAACGCCACCAAATTGCACTATGAAATCTTACACGCCGGCGTATTCTTGAATTTATATGTGAGTAATATCCAATCAAACCACAATCAACAAAAAACAATAAACGCGAAAAAAACACAGACTATAAATAAACGGTTGGGCGAGGGTACCATGATCATTCGCCCATTACCGACGTAAGTCCTAGTTATGTTTTCATTTGACCACAGACCAACACGTAGTCGAGGTTTATAAACAACATTAAGGAACTTTCCCAGTTTTGTTTCTTTTATTAAAATGTGTTTATATATGAAAACACATTATACCAAATATGAACCCTTAAGTCGCAATACTTATTGCATAATAAATAATTAAATTTGGAATCGCCGCCGGGCATATTCAAACAAAGTAAAGTGTGACGTCAAACCGCAGTGAAGTACACGCACAGTACGTCAAGACTTACCAAATTTGCATCGTTAGTCTCGATTTTTATGCATTTTATGCAAACTACTCTTCCTTTTTGTACGGTTCTACTGTGAAAACTCCATATAATTTGTTTTTAAATTTTAATCTCTTATGAATCGGCACTGGTGTTTATAGAGTTCGTTCTAAACGGTATTCTATTTAAGTACTTAATGTACTTATTTTTAATAAGACTTATTAGTAGGGTTAGGTGTGACATTTAGCAGGATTTATTACTTAAAGGATATAAAAATGAGTTCATCTTTACTCTGCAAAAGGCGTTTTATAATGTAATTAGTACGTGTGGTCCCCAATTGAAGAGTCCTAAAATTTTCACAAAATTATTGAATTAAACAAAGCTCGCCCAATTTTCCGTTCCGAATGAAAAGGTAGGTTAGGATTTTCTGACGGGCGACTTTGTTTAATACGAGTTGTAAAGATAAAATATTTACTGCATTAATTGCATCTTATTGGTATTCTTTTAGTCTTAAGGCAGTTATTAAGGTGAGTAAAAAAACGGTTTGCTCAGAAATTACCTCAAAACGATTTAACCGTCACGTAGGAGCTGCACATAAGTCCTCAAAATTTGGGCGAAGATCTGGTCCAGCTGCTCGGCCAAACGAAACTCAAGCACCTGCACATTTTGCAAAACACTTATACGATGGACGACGTGTTCGTGCCTGCAGTGGCGGCGGCCGCGTGGAAAGCGATGCGCAAAATCAACC
Source organism: Cylas formicarius (assembly GCF_029955315.1). NCBI lineage: Eukaryota > Metazoa > Arthropoda > Insecta > Coleoptera > Brentidae > Cylas > Cylas formicarius. The sequence goes on along the minus strand of NW_026844347.1, from coordinate 39,050,357 downwards.
AGAAATTGAACGTTCACTTGGCGGTCGAGAGCAAAAGGCCGAAACGACTCGTATGGCAAGAGGGCGCTCCGGTCAGAAGCGTTTTATACGATTCGTCTCATATCGGGGTAAGGTCGTGGTCTGTGGTACACGCAGAAGAAGAGCTGTCGTTTTATGTGGTCCGTGCCTGTATCCATCAATGGACGTTATAATCATCTGTGTATATATTTCAGTTCTTTTATCTTACTTAATTACTTTTAATTAATATATGGCTCGTATAAGGACCGTCAATACTTTTTTTATTTTTTAGATCGATATCCGCGAGTGTTTTGTATTTGCTTCAGTTACGATTATGATGTCATCCGTTGATATTCACGCAGCGGTGTGTTTGTTTAAAACGAAAAATTTTCACGCAGATGTCGACGGAGATTTTGGTAAAACTCATCGATTACTACAAGTCCGATCTGAGAATTTACGGGCACCTCAGCATACCGAGGTTCCACATGCCCAAATCGTTTTTCGATAGGAATGATGGCAATTTGCTGCTGTTAGTCAGACAGTGCAGCTACCTGTCGACTTTGGTAAGCGAGTTTGCTTATTTATTTCGTGTAGTATACTTATCGTAAGTTATTTGCTTTTTTTAATAAGCACTATACTCTCAATAAAAAAACATACAAAATTATACAGGGTGTTATCGAAATTAGTATCGACGTTTCAATCGTTGAAACTGACGAGGTCTAAAGAGACGGATTTCGTCCAATTTACAGTTAAAAAGTGGCGAATTTGTTCCAGATCGTCACGGAAAAAGTGTCCACCGGTACGGTCCTGCTCGTAGCGTGCGCGGGGCGCAACCTGAAACGACTGCACGTGCGCGGCAACGGCACCATCTTGAAATGCGAGTGGACTCGCAATCCCGACTGGTCGGACGAATTCTACGCGTGGCTCAAATCGACCAGCAAGAGTTACGACGCGGTCGAGAAGGAAATCTCCCAGATTTTAGGTTACCGATGGCGTTTCCTCAGCGACAAGGAGTTCAAACGATTGAAATGCGACGTGCACGATTATTAAAACGCCATGCGAATGTAGGAAACTGTTCGGTTTATTCTTACGTCTCTAACGCGAGTGTGGTCTGCGACCTCTATGGTCCGTAGCCGACGACGAGGCGCCCTCTACTCGGTCATCTTGGCGTAACAGCTGTCCCTCCAGAAATTCTTCAGGCGGTCGTGGCCGTTGCCGCAAAACTCCCGGAAGTCCCGTAGCATTTTTATCTGGAACGCGGTGTCGACAGCTTGGTTCGTGCGCCATTTTTTGCCGATCATGTGATTCCACGACCACAGGAAACCGATCTGAAACACCAAGCATTGACTTGGTCTCCAGTTTTTTTTTTATCATTTTTTGAAATCACGACGGGCTAAGAAGCGGCTGGAGGTAGGGGTGGCTGATTAAACAGATAAGGAAGCTGTTGAGTTAATACGCCTTGATGAGGAGGGCTTTTCATGGAACGTCAAATGCATCATATAGCTTTTTTTGTTATATTCTTAAACCTTGAAATACGTATAAAACTGGAGTTTTCTTCAATAAACTAAGAAAGGACATATACGTTTAGTTCGAGTTGAAGTTTATGTTTATTATTAGTTGAAAATTCCCGAAAATTATATGCTTGACGTAGTAGCGTTATATACTAATATTCCAAATGAAATTATAACTAAGACTTAAACCAAAAAATGGGACATATTAGAAGAGGGGATCGAGTAAACCCCCACTGGTGCTTGATTTTTCAACATGCGGAGTTTCGAGGAATTGTGGGTAAAGTGGGCGGGGTCTGTAGGCCTTGTGGGAGGGGCTAGAGGGTCGTGGGAAATGAGGGCACTCCCCAAAAGGTAGAGGAGTGGGACAATCCTACGTTATAAACCCCCACTACTTGCCTTTTTCAATAAGTACTATGCTGTCAATCGAAAATCACACAAAATTGTACGGGGTGTTACCGAAATGAGTATCGGCGTTTCAATCGTTTAAACTCAGGTCCCCAGAGATGCTGAAAAATTATATTTTGTCGAGTTTCGATCAGAATGTGCAAATTTTAAACAGATGCAAAATTTTATATAACAATATTTACATACCTTAGTGATATTTTGAATAAATCAAGAAAGTACAAATAAGTTTAGTTTGAGTAGAAGTTTATGTTTTTTATTAGTTGCTAAGGGTTTTTTTTATTCCGAATGAAATTATAACCACGATTTAAACCAAAAAATCGAACATATTAAAAGATCACACTGCTCTTTTGTCGAAAGATTTTATAGAAAAAGTTGATAATTATTTTCAATATCAAGAAAACTTATGCCAACAATTAAATGGACGTGCCATGGGCTCGATGTCATCAACAGAATATCAATAGAACATTTAGAAGAAAATGTTTTACAAACATTAAATTTTAATATAATTTTTTTTGAAACGTTTTGTTAATGACAGTTTAACAGCTATATCAAAAAATTATGATAATGATATTCCTAGTGCTTTTAATAATTTTCATCAGTTTACTATTGAAACTTTAATAATAATAATATAAAACAAAAAAAAATATATATAAACATGTTGCACTACCATACGTAAATAATTATTTGTTCTTTCTAAATATATCACAGTTTGCCACAAATCTTACAAATTGATAAAATCAATCTTTACTTAAAAATCAAAATTCCAATTAAAAAGAAGTGAAATGTTTTTTATTCAATATTTTGTTTAAATTGCCAAAAAAAAATGGAAATGACCAGCCAACCTTTGTAAAATCGTATATATATCATAATATGATAATGACATATTTACAGAGTTATACTACGAGGGGATATAAAAAACGGTATTACATACTTCTGTGACCCATAACACATGTAATGTAATTTTCTGTCCAGTCTTATGCGCAATTAGAAAAGCTGGAGCCTTCTAGGTATCCATTTTGAAAAAATGTAATTAAAACAACGTAAAGTTCCGAGCATATATGATATAGTGATCGTCTAGTCTTCAAAACCCGTCTCGAGGACACAACTGATTTCAAATGGACAAAACCCCGAGGTTTCATCTCAAGCGGACACTTACCTTTAAGGTAACACAAATGTTCGTTATTGAAAATCTATAAGCAACCAAACAATCTTAGCCGAGACTTAGGTCTTTACTTTTCAACAATATGCCCCTCCTTTAGCTCCGTCCCCTCAAACTATATATAAGCAGGTGCAGGCAGGCACAGATTAGGTTAAGCTCTGAAGAAGCCAACAGGCAGATTGGCGAAACGTCAGGACGCAGGACGAATCCAAAAGATTGTTGAATAGCCAACGCAAAAAGTTTTATAGACAAAGGAATAAAAATTGTTATAAAAGCTAAAGTTTCTCATAAACCTCTCATAAATAGGCTAAATGAACATGAAATAGTCTTAAGCGTAGGACAAAGAAACTCATCTATAAGCAACCAGACAATTTTAACCGCGACTCAGATGGAGTTTCATATGAAATATACCAATTTTATCAACCTGCTTAGTAAATTATTTAATTTTAAATATACATCAAAAATTTTATAGATCAGGGCTGAATAGAATATTATGGAAGAACAAATTAATTTTGTTTATTAATAAATTCATCTAATTTTTTTCAAAAGATTTTTATTAATAAATTTAAAATTTTAATATTTTTATTATTAATAGTAACTTTTAAAGAATAAATTTATATGTAAATTACCAATTGTACAGTAAATATAGAAATATAATCGTATTAACGCTTTTAATCTATCTTAGGGAACACTCAATTTTATCATTAACAGTGACAAAAAATAAATTATTATCTACTTTTACAGTTGCAATAATACCTCAATTAAATGTTAATTAGAGACTATTTAATGAATTGTGAATAATTATCAATAGTGTTTGACTTTTTACTATGAAGCGTTCGGAAGACTAAGGAATAGTCCGTTACGTTCTATTCGCTGAGGGCGATTTTATCGTAGACAACGTCTCCCTTGCAAAACAAAGCGATCATGTTTTTTTCCGTAATTGAACGAACCACGGTATCATGTGGAAGTTGCTTTCAAAAATTAATTAATTAAGGTATTATTACGGATGTTTCAAGTTTTTTTAGCTTTTATCTCCCTGCCATACTGTAATGTTTGTTAAGTTGTCAATGTCAAATGTCAAATATATTTAATTATTTTGGTTTGAATTGAAGTAAGGATTTAAAAAAAAAAATCTAAATTTTAGGTCGAAATTTCTTACTATAAGATAAGTTTATAAAAATATTTTTTAAATGCGAATTGTTTTTTTTTTAACTATTATCCTTTAGTTAGATCATTTTAAGGCTCCTAATTGTCATTCATCAAAAAGCGCGAGTAATAATATAATTTATAAAAACCTAATTGAAAATTTTAATGAAAAAATAATTGGTAATATCAAAAATTAAAAGGATTGAAGCGATTAAAGAAAAAGTTAATACCGTCGACACGCCCCTCCCCAAAATGGTCTTACCCTGTCGGTGCAGTTCGGGTCGTCTTCGCGGTTCTTGCCCGACACGTGTCGCGTGATGTAAGCTTCGTGGGGACTCGGCACGACGTCCGCGTGCACCGAATACCTGTCGGTGACCCGAGCGTTGGCAACGCTGTTCACGCGATGCCGTTCGGGCTTCGAAACGAGCCTCGATATCGACACGAAAATGGTACCCGTCGCGTGGATGTATTGATGGTTCTTCACGTTCTGTTCTTCGGCCGCTTCGTTGGCGAGGCTGTGCAGGAACCCGAACCTCCGCACTATCGCCTCTTGGAACAGGAACAGCCTCTCGAACCAGTCACGCTTGCGTAGATCTGCGCAAAGTTTGTTGGATGGCGGTAGGCAATGGTTCATTTTTATTTTAAATTGCGAACAGTTGGATCGCCATTTATTAACTTTGATTAGCTTTCTCGCAGAGACGTCATTTTAGCAGATAAGGCAAATGGTTTGAACAAAGGAAAAAATCGATAAAAATCCCACTTTGTTATTCCTTTATCTCTTATCCCTTTGTAATCTTTTCGCATCACTTGCCTACTCACCTCTGAACATTTCGTCGTACTCGAAACAGTCGACGTCGAGCGGCACGAAAATGGGGCTTCGCAACGGATCCGATATGCCGGTGTATGGTATGGCGAGGGGGTCGGTGGGGAGCGGCACCACCTGCAGACCGCACGCCTGCGCTTTCCGATTAAAGTTGAAGAGCTGCGCAGAAAACCCGAACGTCAAACCGCGCGGCCGCGCTGACAAACGGAAAAACCCGACTTACCAGTTCGGCTATGATCGGTCCCGACGACGTCAGCCATTCGAGCACTAGCTCGTACGCGCGGTCTGGTCGGAACACAGTCTGATAGTGCACGTGACCCCATTCGGTGCGGTCGCTTTTGGTCATTATGTCCGTCTCGAATCGCATCTGCTTGTATATGGTCTCTGAACGAAACACAGGGCGTTACGAACTCGATGGTGCAGTTCGCTCAATTGGAGAAGAAACACACGATTTCACAAAAAAATATCAGTTTGCTTTGCAAGGGAGATACAGCAGCCATCGCCATTTAGAAGGTAAAGGACCATTCCTTAGTCTTTCGAACGTTTCAGTTTCGTGTAGACAGAACACAATTGACAACTACCTACAGTCTCTAATAATTAGAGGTAATTAAGGTATCATATGTTTTAGTAATTTTGATTTGGAATAGTCTTGTGTTTTGTGATTGTCTATACACACGACGATACAGCAGACCTCGCCATATAGAAGGTAAACCGGACCATTCCTTAGTCTTCCGAACGTTTAGGGATATATCCGATCTAATTATTACATCTCTCAAAGCTCCCAAAGCGGAAGCGTTTAGATTAATTTTTAGAATGGCTTTAGCTATTATTAGAAGAGCTCTTGGAAGAACTTTTAGACTAGAGCTTTTAGAGGAGATTTTTGAGTTAGGGCTTTCATGTGAGCCCCTTCTTCTTTTAGAGCTACAGATTTTGTTAATTTTTCCGCATTTCCACCCATTTTGCCGATTTCCCTTGCTAGTTGGACAATATTAAGTATGAGTTAACGAATACTATTGACGACAGAGGTGTCCGCCACTGAGCTTTTCAATTTCGATATTTTTTTGAATCAAAAACAACTTTTTTTTTGTACCGCGCCGCCACTGGATCGAATTGGCCACTTACCGTCGGCGTCGCAATCGAAATAGTCGAAATTGACGTTGTCGCTTAGGAAGTGAGGGGCGGAGCGGGTCGGATCGCGCAAGCCCCAGTTCAGGGGCGGTCTCACCTCCACCTCGAAGAAGTCGTTTTCGAAACTCTCGATGTCCGCGTGATACGACCCCGCTCGGTCGTCTGGAACGAGAAGAATTCGACGTAAAGCGTGCCGACGTCTACCCCGACCCTCACCTCTATCGGACACGACGTAAAACAAACCAGATCCGTAGACGAACTGTATTCTGTGGTCGCCGGACGCGTGCCGGATGAGCTGTTCGCCGTGCAGCCTCCGCATAACCTAAGAAAACATTCGGGTCGAGGTTCTTTCACGAGAAACGATCCCATAGAAGCAACAGGTAGAGGCAGTTAAAAAATTACTAGTGTCAAAGGTGACCTATAGTTGTAAACCGACCGAATGATCCCAGGAGATGTGGCTAACAGAAGAAGAAAAAGAACCTAAAAGGGGGATGGTGTACAGATTTCTCACATTCACGCCGGTACCCAGGCCTGATGGGTTCGGAAATCCGGTGTCGAATAACTTTCGCCGCCTGCAGCGTTGAATTTACATTGACAGTGAATAATTTGACAAGATAATAAGTAGGTAAAATTTAATTACTTACAGAAAAACTAACTTTATATAGCTTTCACAATAACAGTCAGCAGTTATTACTATATTATTTAACTAATAGAAAGAAATAGGTGAATATAGGACATTAGAATATAATTACGAAAACACAGAATATATTAAGTATGGTGTGCCACAGGGTTCGGTGCTGGGTCCGCTGCTCTTCTTGATCTATATTAATGACTTGGAAAGCTGTGGTCCCGGCTTTGATTTTGTGTTATTTGCTCAACTGAAATGAATCTAAGACTGAGGTTGTCTATTTCTCTCAGAAATATTGAGGGACTAGATATAGCGGAATTTTCATTTTCATTCTACTCGTAACAGAGAAAATATATACACTCATCATTCCACAGAATTGATGGCATAAAATGTTAAATAACGTTTTAGGGTTTCCAATTATATGTTTTGCCACCTTCTCTAAAGCTCTTGCCGTGAAAAAAGTTTAAAAAAGCAAAAATTTTGCAAGAATAATTTTGATACAAATATTAACTAGGAATAGTGTTATAAAATCTGTATGTATGAAGTGGCCATATATTTATGTGTGTAAACATTTTTGTGTAGTAATACCCATAAAGTTTATGTTTATAGAATGGGACCAGCACTTTATTTTTATTTTTGACAGCACAATGACATCTAAGCTTGGCAGAAAAGGGTTAGCATCCGTCAAAGATACACCATAAACACTACCTCCACTTTCTCTAAGGGACCATCTGACGAAGACCGTACAAGAGGAGATACCTTGAACATTTTTTTCTCTCTTTCTTTCTTGCGTAGGCCAGACAAAGAGACACTGAGAAGCGACCTGAGATAAAATCATCGGCAAGGAGAGGAAAATTCAAAGAAAAAACAACGATTCACCAAAATCCCAGGGAACGAAAGAATGTAATCTTAATTTCCTGTGGAAGCATAGTATATAGAGCTTGTAAGTGTGAAGTTTATTTGGTATTCACGTGAAGACGACCGACCTAGGTGTGGAAGTAAAAACACCCAAAAGAAGTCGACAATGATACTTTTATGACCTCGGACGAGTGGAAAAAATGGCGTTTGTTCTGTGATCGTACCAGGAGAGCTTCTTCGACGGCCGTGACGTCTTCGACGTGGGTCACGACCCACTTGACGGCGTCAGCTGCAACGAAAGCGTACGTGGGTAGGTTGTGCTGATTGCTGACGTACGACAAGCCATGGGATTGGTGTTTCATCGCTTCTACTATGTCCGAGCCAGGGCTGTCAGATTTTAGGACCGGGGGGGTACCGACAGCGTTGGCACCGCTAGTAAATAATGATGGCAGTAATATGGACGAGATATATTTCATTGAAAAACTGCGTTTTTTTTTTAAAGATCCATTTTTATATGCTATTTTTTTGTCAGTCTTCTTAAAACGTAAATCTGACAATGGCGACTTAATAATTGCCGCCATAATATTTTAAAAAATCAAAATTAAAATTGTCCTTTAATAGAAGTAGTCACTTTTTTCTTATCTTTCTTTTTCTCGTTACGGCAAATTGGATTTATTGATGCGATATTTTTTTTATTCTTTAGTATATGACCAATAAAAGATATTTTTAAATTTTTTTAACTTTTCTCTTTTTCCCTAGTTAGGTTTTTATTTATTTTTTTCAAAATTTGAAGGTGGCGAAAGTTGATTAAGCAATTTAATCAACTTTTACCACCTTCAAATTTTGAAATATTTTTTTTCTTTTATTTTCGTTTTGTTAAATTGCTCAATCAACTTTCACCTCCTCCAAATTTAAAAAATAAATAAATAAAGATAATTTTTTTCTGATTCTCTTCTCGTCCCTCTTTTCCCTATAGATTAAATTGCTTAATCAACTTCCACCACCTCAAAATTTTGAGAGAATCAATAAAAAAAACTAATTCGTCTATTAATATTAATGAAAGATAATTTTTCTGATTTTTTTCTATTCCCTCTCTTTCTCTCTTTAGAGTAAATTGCCTAATACACTTTTACCACATCAAATTGTTGAAGAAATAAATAAAGATCTGAATCGTATATTAATATTAATGAAAGAAAGTTTTTTCTGATTGTTTTCTTTCCCCTCTCTTTGTCTCTTTAGATTAAATTGCATAATCAAATTTCACCACCTCAAAATTTTGAAAAAAAAAATCTAAATCTTTCATTAATATTAATAAAACTTTTTTTTTGGTTAGTTAAGTTAAATTTTTGAACCAACTTTCAATATCTCAAAATGAAAAAAAAACTAAAAATAAAATTTTCTGATTATTTCTTTTCTCTGTCTCTCTCCCGTTATTTTTTTTCCTGTTTTTAGCCTGGTTGAGTTTAAATTACTGTAAGATAAAAGTTTTTGAATTTTTTCTTCCTTCTGGCCCTAAGGGTGAAACTCTGTATACCTCAGTGACGAGGTCATTATCCTTTCGTTCGCTCGCGAGATGTTCTGAAAGAAAAAATGGTACAGTTAGAGGAGGCACAAAATCAAAATTAAAAAGACACAAGCGTATCATCGACGCAGAACGTTATTTTGTCCAAAAAAGCTCAACCGATTTGAAAGAAAAAGTGTCTGCAATGAACGTGAAGCTTTATTTAAGCTGAAATTCTTGCGTCACAATTTGTGCTGGGATTTGAGAATTTTTGCGATTTGCTTTGAGGTATCAACAATGCAAAAAAAAATAAAATAAACGTGTACAATATCTTTCCTGATACTAAGAACCGGTCGGACGGGATACTGAACTGCGACGCATTTGGTTTAGCTTAAACATTTAAAAAAATTATATACATAAACTTTATAAACATTTATTTAGCGTAATTCTTTTAGACGACGTTCTACGATATTTCAGAAATCTGGCAAAGCGCGATTCAGATTAAGCTAGGTGTAAGCGGCAGAAGAAAAGAAAAAACCACAAAACTAACGAAATTTTTGAAAAAAAAAAAAGAGGAATCGAAGAAAAGTTAGTATACCTGCGACACACTGCTCACACTGTTACGTCTCGGTTGAGTTACGGGCGGTAAAGATTGTATACTGAGCGACATCTACAACACATGCATATAATCGACATCCACTAGAAAATCATGCTTGAAAAAAAAAATTAGTAAAACAAAGTTCGGGGCGGGTGCGTATAAGTCAGGGGGCGTGGCTTGTCGGTAAAAGCGCGTACGAACCCGCGGCTTTTTCGACACCAAACTCGACCTCTTCAGCTTGTTGACGCACGTCTCGACGAACTTCAGAAACCCGTCGGCCATTTGCTGATTCTCGGCGTCCGACGGCGAAGTGTAGATGTCGCACCTGGCAGAACCTTCGGCGATAGTTTTGGTCCCGGCGTTATTCAAAGGCAGGAAATACAGCCTTATGCTGAAAAAGGCGGGATATAATTTTAAAATAGGCCATTTTTCTAGTAGTGGGGATTGGTTACTTCTCCGTCCTCCGTCCACCGTGGGATACCGAGAGATAATGAAATTACAGGATATTAAAGTCTGTTCATAGATATGAGAAAGTGACTAACTGATACGAATTAAGGGAAGACCCGGCCAAGAATCAAATATGGCCGAACAGGTCCGTACTTTGCTTAGAATTTAATTATTTGTGATTTGAGTATCATTATCGCTATCATCGCCTGTTCTAATTATTATTTGTTCTATATTATTTGCAATATGGATATACGACTGTTCTGCTTTTTCTATATGTCTAACAGAATTTGCCCAACTTTGTGGAGGGACGTTAAAAACTTCGGTTTCTATAAGTTTGAGGACATTGGAGTTAACACGGGGAAAAACATTGTTACGACGAAGGGCAGATTTCAGTTGGTGCCAAACATTAATTGCTTTTTAGTATAATCTTCGTGAAAATAAATGTCGTTATTTTACATGTAGTTTTGGATTGTTGCTTTTGTATCACATGAGGAAGGGGTTTTAGTCAGCTGTCGACTGTGATAACCTGCATTGTCCATTACAATGACGCCGTATTATATCTTGATCACTTTCATCTACAGTCGAGAAAATGTCAGCATCGCTTCTTTTTTTTCCTCGCTGAAATGGGATTATTCACAATTTTCCATACAGTTGATGTTGGAATTTTCGTCAATGTGGCCGTTTCTTCTAAAGATGCTTGCTTGCTGGCGCCACGATCAATGAGAGTCAAATAAACATTGTTTATAACTTCCTTAGTCTCAACAGCATAGTGTTTTCTACTTTTGGGCAGGGACCATCTCCTGAGATTCACTAAACTGGCACATATTTTGCATAATTCGCACACGATTCACCACACGCTGTGTTACACACGAAATTAGAATGATTACTAATAAACTTAAACTAAGTAGTATACCAAAGCAAATAATATTAAAAACTTTAGGTAATAATCTTGTTGCATTGTATGTTAATGACCACCCTTGGATAATCCCATTCAAAAGCAATTGGTCACTTTCTTATATCTATGAACAGACCATACCTTGTTATTATAATTATATAAAAAATCGGTCCTAACTTTTTTTCGTCAAATTTTAAAACAAAGTTGTGCAATGTTGTAAATTAATTAATTTTCAAAATAAATTCAACAATTCCTCCAACATTTTCGTTTCAAAATTGTAGTTAGTCTTATATTAGTTTTTGTTGCTTTTTTTTATAAGGCCACTTAGTTAGTGAAGTCCTTTTTTAGGGTGGATTTTTTGTTGATTATGCTAGAATAAGTTTCTTATTGATGCAACAGTAACGTTGACGATATCTCAGTTTGTCATTGACGCGACCTTCTGTGAACTTCCGACATCTCTATTCATAGCATTAAAAAAATGGTTAAATTGAATTGGTCAAAGTTAGTACAAAGTTTCTTCGCGACTTCTATCGAGATTTCTAAAAGCAAAAGAGGACAATTTACCGCCAATATTTGAGTGCTTCGACCAAAACGAAGTCAGTACTGTCGCCTCCCGTGCACACGTAATGGTCCAGGTAGTTCCAGTTGTAGTGCTCCAGCTTCTCGGTCGTGAAAGTGGCCCCCGAGTCTTCGTAGGTGTCGTGGAATGGGGCGCAGAACCTGTACAGGTACTGGTAGTTGAATGAGGGATAGGGGTGCCTACAAAACGGAAATTAAAAGAAAAAACTGCAGTCCTTTTGCATGGCTAATGATGTTTTATAAAAACGCACATGAAGAAAAATGTTTATGATCATCTTGTTTGTTGATTAATCAAAGAATCACCTCCTGAAGTGTGGCCGCCCAATTGTAAAACACCCTGTATAAGTACAGTAATTACGTCATCGAACATGTGAACATTTGAAGAGGGGAAGTAGCAAAGGTGGTAAGTTTCAAAAAGAAAGTTTTGGAGAATATTCTTTTTATTAGTTTATTAACACAAATCTAACATAATTTTCAAAAGAAACTTCCACAGGCCACTGTAATACTTTTTACAAAACTTCTGGACGATTTGCCTACAAAATACAAAAATGGTCCATTTAAAAAAAATCACTTTTCATCATTTTTGTAGGAATTCGATAAAATCTGGGCTTTGCTTATTTTTTTGTTGAAATTCAGGTAGAAATCAAGTCCCGAGTATAGAAGAACATCATAAATGAGATTAGTAGACGAAAACATTGCATTTGTCAAATAAAAATTGAAATTTCGCCAATCATAATGTTGGCTTCTTCAGTGCTCAATTGAAACGGGCTCTCTCACTCTGCTGTGTACCTGCTTATGTATTGTTTAAGGGGGGCGGAGCCAAATGAGGGGCATAAACACCGTTTCGGATGACCGATTCCCATATTGGTGACAGGTAAAGATCTGAGTCGCATTTAATCCATCTTCTATAACAGAAAAATCCGAGAGTCTATAGAAATATATAAACAACCTTAACCGCCACTCAGATCTCTACCAGTCACCAATATGGGAATCAGTCATCCTCATTTAGCTCCGCCCCCTTCAACAATATATAAGCAGATACAGAGTAAAATGCGAGCCAGTTTCAGTCAATTTCTGAAGAAGCCAACAGGATGATTGGCGACGCAGTAGGGCGGAATATTTTCGTGACGGTTATAGAGCGATCGCGAAAAACGGGAGCCACGCCCACCACGCTTACCTCGGCCTATACCGCGTGACCGACACGGTATTGCCGGCCAGCGAGATCTTGTGAAACAGCCTCCCGATCGAGAGGTAGTAACATTCGTCGTTTTCCGTGGGACTTTTCCTCACCACCGACCCTTTGGCGTACTGGCTCGCCTCTTCCGCGTTCTGACTCATCACGATCAATTGGAAGCCTTGCGCGAGGCGTTGCGAGACGAGCTCTTTGAAAATTTCGTCGGTGGTAAGCGGCTTCTTGCTCGAGCTCTTCTGCTGGGCGAATCCCGCGTACACCGTGTCCGGTACCAGGCTGTAGAGCGAGACGACGTAGTCGTTTTGTAGGGACGTTTTATCCGGGAAAAAGTCCGTGGTTATCGGGAGACAGGCGGGCATCGTCAGCGATTTCCAGTCGACACCTGAAAAGGAAAAAAAAGTGATTTTTTTTCTAGGTTCCTTCTGCGTCTGTTGCTTATAACTCAATCTTGCTGACGTTTCGGCAATTATCGTGTCGGTGTCTTCAGAGCTATACTTAACTTAAACACGCTTGTATATCGCTTGAGGGGGGCAGAGCTAAAAGAGGTGCGTGAATATCGTCTCGGATGACCGATTCCCATAATGGTGCACTTTTGATATGTTTTGAATGTAAGGAAGAACATAGTGGTAAGAGAGAGAGAAGATCAGATGTGAGGTGTTTTAAATCTGGTTCAGTAAGTTGAGATAGTTTTACGGTTCTGTCTCCAGCTTTGCTCTAGGCTTTCATAAATATATTCGTGATGACTGGTGATAATGGAGAACCCATAGCCGTTTCCGACGTTTGTTCATAAATTTGACCGTTACAAGAAAAATATGCTCCAAATGGTGAATTATGTAGAAAACACTATTCTATTGAGACTAAGGAAGTTATAAACAATATTTATTTGACTCTCATTGAACGTGGTGCCAGCAAGCAAGCATCTTTAGAAGAAACGGCCACATGGACGAAAATTCCAACATCAACTGTAACGAAAATTGTGAATAATCCCATTTGTCCAGATATGGACCTCAGCGATTATTATTTGTTTGGATATTTGAAAAAGGACTTACGTGAACGGCGGTTTAACGACGAAGTTGAGTTAAAAGAGGCTGTTTTGGCTGATTTTGCAGACAAACAAAAAGAATATTTTTTTAAAGGGATTGAGTTGTTAATAAAGGGATGTAATAAGTGTATTGAAGTAATGGGGGATTATATTGAAAAATAATAAAAAAATGTTACTCTACTCTTTCTTTCATATTCAGGCCGGGAAATTTTGGCGCTGCCATCGTAGGTCTTGCAGTTTTTCGCATTTGCTTCGTTGTTATTTTTACATGGACCTCGGCCGTTAACAAATAAATAATAATAATCACATCTCAAAGCTTGGATACTTTCAAAAGAATATCACCGCACCTGTAGTAAGCGCTGGGGTCCACTCTTGCTCCCCGGTGGCTCCCCAAAGCAACGTCAGGCTGCGGGTCGAGTTCGCTCCCAACATCGACATATTGCCGAACGTAGGGGGATTCCCCTTTCTCTTACAGTCTGAAAAAAAAAGGAGGCTCCGCCTCCAAAAGTGACGTCATAATCTAGGCCACTCACAGTCTAGCAAGGCAGGGTTCACCGTGACCGTCTCGTGGGGCGGAGCGCCACCGCCTTCGGGTTCTTCCGGTGGCCCGGAGTAACGCGACGCCGAATGGTAATGGTGCTGCTGTATCAGCGCCCCCGTCGGATCTTTCGGGAACAAATGGGTCCAACGCCGTCGGTTCGACGTCAGCTTGATCGTCACGTGTGACGGATCGAAGGGATTGATAAGGGCGCGGGACTCGTGGGTCGACGAGCCCTCCGATCCGACCACCATTCTCGACGGCGGCGAAAAATCTTTTTCTAAAAACGCGACCGATGGTCTGGTCAACATGTACCCATTTTTTTTTTAATTTTTGTATAGCCTCCGAAAATTATGATTATGGTGTCACTCAATTCGAAAAATTATGTAGAAAGTTTAAGGAAAGGTTCCAAAAGGAACTGAAAAAAATTGCAAAAGTTATAAACAATTAACTGAAAAAAAAAAAAGGGTTTAGTTTTTTTTTGAATGTCTCGAAAAATAATGACAATTTTTCTTTTCAGATCTTTTTTAACATTTAGCAAATTTGCTAAAAAAATGTCCTCATTCCCGGAACTGCACCTCCAATATTTATAATTTTTATGGAGCCCTGAAAAATGAGCGAAGACTGAGTTGCGCTACTCTTACACAACAAAAAAAATTATTTAAACATATTAAATATGAATAGTAAGGAATGAAAAAAAATGTAGCATTGGGATACACAAATTAACAATAATCCGCGACAAAAACAATTTGTTCATAAATTATGGATTTGTTAATTAAGTAATTTAGTAATTTATATAGGTTGGTCCATTTAAAATAACAAAGTTGACGTCGGGGGGACTTTTGGGACACCCGGTATCAACAAAATTATAATATATAATAAACAATTATAATATATATAATATATAAAATAATATAATATATAATAATTCAAATCTTCAGGAGAGTCCAAGAAACGTTTCTACAAAACTTTTTTTCGTATCTCCTATTTGGCACACGATGTACATGCGGGTTCAATACTACTCTACTACGTCGGCAGTATTGACATATACAAAAAAAAATGTTTTGGTCTAAACCATTTACGAGTCAGTGTCTGTGTGTCTGTTTTCGGGCGGTTCGTTTGAACTACTCCTTTCGTCATTCGTTAGTCCACTCGGTTTGGGTGGGGTTTCCAGTCAAACAGTACGCGTACCTTCCGCCAGGGGCGACACGAGCGGGTTTTTGTTGGTCTGCGGCACCGCTATCGGATCTGTGGCGCCATTAAGGCCGTCGTGTTCGCGCACCATTTCCGGATCGGATATTTTCCGGGCGACGCGCCTCCGCAGATCGGTACCGCGCGAAAACATGTCCGGCGATCTCTTCGAATACGACGTGATGAAGCGATTCGTTTGGTTCGGCCTGGAACCATCGGTACGAATTGTTTTCTTGTCGAAAATGTCACTGAACAAAGCTACTTTGATTTCGAGATGTCAAAAATTCATAATTCAACTACAGATGGAAGCACCAAGAATAGTACACCTAACAGGATTGCATAAGACATACTTTCGTCAAAATTATCGATCGCACGTGGTCGCTTGTGACGTAAGCAAAGTCCTCTAACGGTTTTTGTGTATTCTGTCAATGCATTTGAAGGCGTATTAAACCGTTGAATTTTGTGTCCTTTGAACAATTAAAATAATTGTTGTAAAATGTTTGTGTTAATTGTATTTTTGTAAAAAAAAATTGGGCAAAATAATGTTTTTAAAGCTTTAACAAATACTTTAAAATTGTATGTGCCTGAGCGGCGAGAACTGAGAAAAACAGTATTTTTAACCTTAAACAAAGACTTAAAAGTTTTGTGTGCTGCTTATTATTATTATTTATTATTATTATTATAAGTTAGGAGGTAAGCTGAAAATATTACACATAATAATGTAGGTAAAGGTAAGAAATACACTTCTTTTACCTTTTTCAGTGAGATAAGTTACATAAAAAAATAGTTACGTATGCCTGGAACGAGATGCGCCATGTATGGGTGCATAACAACTATTTTGATGAAAAAGCCAGTTCTCGAAAATGTAGTTTTCGTCGCTTTCCCAAAGGGAAAGATCTGGAATCCCGAAATATTCGGAACGAGTGGATAGTTCGGTGTAGAAGAGAGGACAAACTTAATCCAGATAAAAGCTATGCCTGCTCAGTTCATTTTACTTAAAATGATTACGAAAGAGACTTACAAAATGAGTGAAACAATGTTCGAAATAGAGGTTGGTATCTCCCACGTTTCCTGGTATTTGATTTTTTTCAATGGAGTAAAAATGTTTTTTCAGATATCTTGAGCAGCGTATGTGATACATAAATTGTTACTCTTGATACGACCTATTACACTGTTTGAACCGATTGGCCATATTTTTTACGAATGTTGATTTGCCGTTAATAATTTATTCCAAAAAAGTACAACTTTCCCGATCTTTTAGATTTTTGTCTGCAATTGAAAAACTCTGTCAATCAAAATCAACAAAAAGCTTGAAATAAAAGTCATAGCCCCGGATCTCCCACATTTTCTGGCTCTAAAATTTTGCCGATCAGTTGAATAGTTTTTGAGAAAATCATGGTTTTCTCAGACTCATTTTTCACTGGTTTGTGTAGCTCGTGCACGGCTTGAAAGGAGCCATATTTGAAGGCCATGTTGGAAACCGTTCAAAAGATAGAGCCAATTAATGCCAGGTCTACAGAGAAACGGAGAACGGATAACGGAGAACAGACGCTATCATTTCTGTACCAATGGCGGTCCCCTAGGACCTATCGTTGCCGAGATATGAGTTCGATTTTATCGATTTTTCGAAAGTAACAAACTGAGGACACTTACGATGCGTCCTGGGTGTGGTGGGCGGAGCAATTTTGGAACACAGCTGAGTCGTAGGCGTCGTAGTCGAAGAACGAGTTGTGGATGCACTCTTCGTCGGGCACCAGGCGCGTTTTCGGTTTTTTCGCGTCGCCGTTGCCGCCCTCGCCGCCGCCCAGGGGCGGCAGCTTGATCCGCGGCACAAAGTTCGAGTAAGCGAACTTCTTATTGGTCGAGTAGAACGATAAGTTGATCCAGTGCGGCATCGAGTAGTCGTCCGGCACATTGCCGTACGTGTCTTTGTTGCAGAACTTTAAAAAATACGTAAATAAATAAGTGATGATAACAACAAGAAAGTGCGAGTCATCGCAATAACTTTGACGACGTTCGTAAGATCAAACGCAGATAATACAGTAGATAAAAATATACGTTTTCATTGATTTATATTATTTAAAAAAAAATAATTTTAATTTCTAATTTTTGAAATATAGTTTCTTGAACAAAAAACAAAAAACTGCGAACAATCCCAGTTCGATGAGGACTTTTGTAATGATTTAATATACCACTTAAAAAGCAACTATTATATATACTATATAAAGGTACTATAAAAATTTTAAATAGTACAAAGGGTGGATCGTTAACAAAAATCATAAACCAACATCAAAATTTAACATTTTTTTTATGGAAACTTTTCGCAACTCCATAAGAAAACACGACAAATGACGAAAAACTTTTGTTAATGTGCAAATTTATATAGGTTGAGGCTTTTTATATCATGTTTTAAGTAACACAAATTTGAACTCACATTTTTCAAAAAAAGGAGGTACTATAAAAATTCTAAATAGTACACAGTGAGAACCAGTCATGCAAATAACATTTTTTCTAAATAAGAAAACACGAAAAATGACGAAAAACTTTTGTTAATGTCAAATTTTCATGGGTTGAGGCTTTTTATATCATATTTTAAGTAATACAAATTTGAACTCACATTTTTCCAAAAACGGAGGTAATATAAAAATTTCAAATAGTACACCGGGCGAACCGTTAACAAAAATCATAAACCAACTTCAAAATTTAAGATTTTTTTATAGAAATTTTTCGCAACTCCATAAGAAAACACGAAAAATTACGTAAAACTTTTGTTAATGTCAAATTTTCATGGGATGTCTTTTTGTATCATATTTTAAGTAATACAAATTTGAACTCACGTTAAAAAAAAATAAGTATTACACAGGGGGAACCATTAATAAAAATCGTAAACTTACATTAAAATTTAACATTTTTTTATGGAAATTTTTCGCAAGTCCAATAGAAAACACGAAAAATTACGAAAAACTTTTGTTAATGTCAAATTTTCATAGGTTGAGACTTTTTATATCATATATTAAGTAATATAAATTACTAAAAAAATTATAAATAGTACAGAGAGTGAACCATTAATAAAAATCATAAAATTAAATCAAAATTTAACTTTTTTTTAATGGAAATTGGTGATGGAACATGGAACATGGTGATTTAAAAAATATTGACGAGGTCAAGTGAAGCTCATTTGTGATATAACGAGTCACCTTGAGCAAAGGCACGGCGTGAAGCGGCTGCTCGCCTACGCACACCAGGTCGCTGCCCACTCCGCCGTCGATGATCCTCTGCTTGGTGATGTTGGTCAGTTCCCGGTCCACCTCGAACACGCCCACACCGGGAGTGACGACCACGGTCAGCTGACCGGTCCGATCGAAGCTACGGTCCAGGTAATGCTTTTCGAACACTGTAATCGCGATTAAACTTTCGAGATAAGTCGGTTGAGTGTCTCTTGGCTAAGTACCGTTAAGTGACATGTTAAGCACCTCCAGGAAATTACCATGGGCTGCCGAACTGTTCGTCGCTAGAGGAACAACCATGTCCGGTTTGACGTGGAAGGACAGCAGGTCGGTGAGGTAGTGCTGAAAGATGCGACGCAGCTCCACCAAAATGTTGTTCCAGTCGTCGTATCTTTCGTGCTGGACGACGACCCTTCCAAATGAACACACATAACAACCATTAATGACACTAATAAGAGTGTCCTTATTTATATTTGATGTAGAATGAGTAGTTACGAATACGAATACTTTATTAATGTTACTATCAAAGTTGATTAAGGTACGTCAAACAAAAAGGTATAAAATAACATATACAGTGAAAACTCCCTTTTACGAACAAAATTTGTTGTACTATTATGTATTAATCCACTCTGTATAACGAATTTCTCACTATCTATGCCGAAAGAAAAAACGGCACATCAGGTATGGTCATTTAACTTTCTATCTAGAAAAGAATTTATTATTTAAAAAATATAATATCCTTCTTGTCTTTTCTTGCCACAATTTGAATTCATGCATGTTTTATTTATGTTATTGTTTATAATTTTTTGATACTTACTTATTTTTATTTTTTATAAAAAATGTATTTCACATCACAACGAAATTGAAAGAACGTCTCCAGTTAGTACATATTTTTTCCACTCTCCTCTATAAAATACCAAATTACACACCGATCTTGCGTGCGGGAAGCGTCACTTTACCAAGTCAGTTTCGTTTCCCGCGGATCCGAGCCGCTTCCAAAAAAGAACAGGTCCTAACCTTCAATTTTGTTTTGTTTATACTGACAAGAGATGGATATTTAAAAATCGTACAAATGTCTTGGCAAGATATTAATATGAAAACTGTAAAAAAACCACTAAAGTTCATGTGAAGTAAAATTTCTGTGGGACTGACGTGGTAAAGTGACGCTTCCCGCACGCTAGAGTAGAAAAAAAAGTTTACCGTTAACCCTTTACTAATTTTTTAAAGGAAAACTACGCGCGTATTTAGTTCATCATTTATCAACAATTGTATAAATTTATAAATTATGTTTTCAATGTTTTTATTTCCTTTTTAGACATTCGAATGTTGCTTGACAGTGGTGTAAATCTTGCTCACATCTCCACGACACTGACGACAGATTTGTTAAGAAAGAAAAAGAAAAAAAAAATGAAAATCAGCCTAATTTGAGTAGTTTCGTAATGCGAACATTACCAGCGGCAAAATGAAAGGGCAATTTTTGCCACAAATTCGAGCTTTCGATGCATCGAAAACTCTGAAGTAAAAAAAGATATTCACTTATGCATTCATTCATAAGCGTGTTTTTTTTTAAACAAAACAGCTACCAATAATAAAACAGTTCCTGTGTGCAACTCTTTCCTCAGCATCAGTAGAATAAACTAATGGTTTTGTAAACTAAGATATAAGGACAACGAAAATGAAAAAGCATCAATTGTATATAATTATGTTTTTTGCCTTATTTTTTAAAGAGTTCTTTGTATACTTTTTATTTGTGATATTTTTACGTTGCGCTTTTTGTGTTGGTTTTGTTAGATTTAAAAAAATAGCCGTTGGATTAACGTCATGATTTTAAATTAAAAAAATCAATCAGCCTTGAAGTCAGTCTGGCTACCGCACTTCAACCTTCCAACAATAAAAGATAGGTTATGAAAATGAACCAGAGCTAGCTTAGTACCTATAAAAATCTTCGTAGTATTTGCCTTTGTAATCCCTTTGCAAGCATTCTCTCATATGCGGCGGAAATTCCTCCAACTGGGCGGCTTTATAAAATATCCTCGAAAACATCACTATCGTGATTTCGTGGTTGCTGCCGTTCTTCTTCCATTTGAGAAACAGTTCGGGCAGGAAACCGTTAACGGCCTTTTCAAAGTACAGGTTGCCGTAGATGTCGAAGTCCCACATTTCCGACGACATTTGCAAAAATATGTACAGCATGGCGGTCGAGGAACGAAAAACCACCTTCGTGTCCTCGGTTATCACGCCGCACGCGACACGGTCCCCCTTGGCCCACATCTCGTACACCTGGCATCTGATGGCGCCCCCGCAAAACTCCAGTTTTTTGTTGGTGTACACGCACGTTTGCACCTAACATAAAAAATTGATTTTGCCGCTAATGATAAGTGGGAGGCTTACCAGACTGTTTTTCAGTCGCCACATTTCCGATCTTCCCATGTAGTGATCTTTGAATGTCAATTCCACCGAATCCAAAGCCACGTCGCAAGGATTTATCAATCGAATGGTAACATTTTTGTAAATCTGCAAGCCGAACGCTGTCGCGACGCTCTGCTCGACGCTGACCGTCTCTCGCGCTTGCAGTAAATCGTCTCGGAAATTTTTTATTTGCAACAGCAGACGCGGATATTCTTCATCCACGTCTGAATGTTTCTTGAGCCTCTCATCTTCCGTCGGCGGCGGATGGTAAATCTCCACTATATCATTTTTCTTCGCTTCCGGATAATCCTTCTGGTTTATAACCAAATCGTCCACTAGAAGACCGACATGTCATTTATTACCGGTTCGTACATGAAATACCTAAAAATTCGTACCGCTAAATGTTTTTTGGTGGACGATCAGTCTGAAGGATTTCATTGGCCTTTAAAATTTACACATACATAATATTTACTTAACCTATAAAAGGGATATGGTATTTTTCGAACGTCACGGATGGATTAGTTTTCGTTAGTTAGGGTATCCATCACCTTAAAATAACGCAGTACCTACAAGTTTACGGCTTTTAAATCTACCAATATCACAGACTGCATCTACGATCATGCGTGGTGAAGGGCGTCTAACAGCCCCACTTTTTATCGATATCGACATCGAATTGGCAGTCGATATTTTGTTAAAAAAATAATTTTCAACCATCCTGTCGAGTGGTGCTTTAATATTTAATATACTCGTACTTTAAACGTTTCGCAAAACATTTTCTTTTTTTGTTCTGTTTGCTAATTTTCAGTGGCGACAATAAATGATCGATACTTATATCCATGTCTAGGCGCTGCACAGGAAACGGAAACGGGTTCGAGATTATGAATTCCGGGTTTCATAGCTATATTTCCTTTGTTTTGTATAGATAGAATATGGCTGCCATGTTTAGTTTATCTGTCTATTTTGAAAAGTGCTCGATATTTAGTGATCAAGTTTATTATGAAAATTGGTTACCGTTCAGAAAAATATAATAAACACGAAACAGGGCGTGGTTATTTAGAATGCACCCCATTTCGCATCCATTTTGCCGTATTTGTAAAATGTTTCTGTTTACATCTTTAACCCAAAGCCTCATTCGGATTCCTAGGGTCTGAAGGTGAGTTTTCCGTATTCCGAGGCTTTATAAATATTCAAATTTGATTTATGGTAATTCGCTAACAAAATGCTAGTTGCAGGTAACCGCGCAAAGGCTTTAGCGAGCCCAATTCTGCATCGATGTCTACAGGCTAGTTTTTTACATTGTAGCAGGCTCGACGATTTTGAAAGTCTTTAATATTCCTGTTCCTTTAGTACGAAACATTTCTCGTCTGTAGGACGACGGTTTATTTCACATTAAGTTTCCAGGTAGGTACTTTAAAATTTAGTGATATTCAAGCAGTATTGAATCTATTTGCAAATACATGTATTCTTTTGGGATGGAATATGAAATGAATAATTGGTTTGTACGGCAATTCGACGCACTTAAAAGAAGCAGTAGGATCAGCAAACCAATCCTGTTTGTTAATGCTTTCCTCTAAATGGAGGTCAGATATGGCACATCTTTAAACATTCATTTCAAACAAGCTGCTACATTTTGTGTTTAATTTAATATGTTTCCAGCAAATTTTTCAGTGTCTGGAATCCAGGCTCGAAGAAGAATTTTTATGGAAAATAGGTCCTATTGGATTTTTCTCTGCGGCTGCATTTTGAGTGTGTTCAATTGTTTCTAGTAAGATTTTTGAATGTAAATAGTGTGAGTAGTGAAAGTAGTTTGTTAGGATTGTTGTTTGTGTTTTGTACCCACTCTCTGAGACTTACTTTTGCAAATTGAACAAGGCCACTTCAGATAAAATTTGAACAGTGGACAATCATCAGAGATCATTTAAACAGCTGTCATAGAGAATACCAATCCTTCACGATGATCAACACAAAAGTAAATTAAATAAGGGCATTTCTTAAATGCTCATACCAACTTATGTAATTCCGATATCCAGTTGCTAGGAAGCCCAAGGGGCTGTCTTATAAGAATGATATTTGTTAGTTAGAAATATTTTTGATTATCTTCTTCATCAAGGTTTATTTTGTAATTCACGACGGTGAGTCCCGCGCATCCTTATCTCAATGTGTTATATGAAAAAAAAAAGATATTTTGAAGAAAAAAAAGCAACTTAAATGTCATGATTTCTGGTAAGTTACAAATAAAGGAAAAGTGATTTACATACCACTATTCGATCTTGTTTCTGTATAAAAAAAATTAAAATACATGCCTTGTGCACAGAAGAAAATCAATGAAATCAGAAAAGATTTTGAAAAAGTCTTTGAAAGAATGATTTGTTTTAAAGTTAAAAAAAAAAATCCAAAACTTGTACGATAAAATAGAAATGTCAAAAAACTTAAATGACAAAAATTGAGATAAGTTTATTATATTACTTATGTCTGTATTTTTTTGTTTTTTTGGGCAATTCAAATTTTTGAAGCAAATATAAATCCTTATATACCTTTTTTCCTTGCAAAAACATGGAGGTGTCACCATTAAAGGTTTAATCGCCATTAAATAAATCATCAACTGATGAAGAACGTTGAAATTTCTTCAAATTCAATAGGATATGTGGCGAACATTTGTTAAAAAAAAATCTTTTTTTTTTCTAAATTCCGCGTACAGTTATCGTTTGTTTCTAGCCGGGAGCGTTTTTGATCTGGATCTGCAAAGCGAGGCGGCAGGGGGCGGCGGCGGAGGCGTCACGGCCCACCCTCCTACAGAGGAAGCCCCGGATTATAATAATGGAGACATGAACGATCGTCCGGATCCAATCACCTCTCCCACTACGTCAAGCGTCGCAGTAGCAGTAGCAGTACCAGAGAGAGGCGAAGTAGCTCAGGAACTGCCTCGGATCGCATCGAAATTGTCGCCCTTCCCGAAGGCGGCATCGAACCCGCCCCTGATAACCGTTTTGAATTCGACCGGCCCGCTGACGGTGCTGAAAAATCTGTGCGTGTCGGCCGCGACGCCGCCCCAATACGCCGCCGCCATCGGCGTGACGAACGCGGTGGTGGGTAAATCTCCCACCGTCACCGTATTGAGTTGCGGACCCCTGAGTAGCGCGGTCGCGGTCGTGAAGACTATCGACGCCCCCATCAACAGTCTAGTGACGGGAGGCGCAGGGACGGTCGTCGAGAGCCGAGGCCATAATGTTTTCGTTAAGAACACGACTTGTGTGGACACGGGAGGCGGATGCGCCGGGGATAGTGGTCAGAAGTCGTCGGTG
Organism: Cylas formicarius; assembly: GCF_029955315.1. Taxonomy (NCBI): domain Eukaryota; kingdom Metazoa; phylum Arthropoda; class Insecta; order Coleoptera; family Brentidae; genus Cylas; species Cylas formicarius. The sequence goes on along the minus strand of NW_026844347.1, from coordinate 39,025,781 downwards.
GGGCCCGCCCCTCCCCAGACGAACGTAAGTCGCGAACGCGGGACGTTTGAACTACCAGTTTCGTAGATATAACACCCCTAAATCTTAAATTTAAATTTTGTACGTCGCCCCCGTAGGAATCTTAGGATGAAAATAGAATTGGAGTGTTGCCTTTATGGAATGACCCACGCTGGTTTCGAATAATTTATTTCTTGTGTGCCTCCCGCGTCTTGTTGGCTTCTTTAGAGCTTAACTGATGCTTTAAAAAAAAAGATTTTATCATAAGGATATGCAATATCATATGCAATATGCATAAGGACTGCAACAGTCTCTAAACGTAGATAAAACTAACTATAAGGCTTTTCAAAAACTATTGTTGATTGTCCTACTTCTAAAAGTATATGTGTTGAAAATTTAAATGAACAAATTTTGGAAGCACAAACCGTAAAATACTTGATACAAATTCGAAGTGGGAGATTCACATTAACTTCTTAACAAAAAAGCTAAGGTATTTAATATTCAAATTTTATTCACTAAGGCAATGTCTAACTGATCTGTTGATACTGTACTATAGTCTCGTAGAGTCGATTTTGCGGTATGGAATAACAGTCGGGGGGGAGGGGGCTGTTCAGTACTGCGTTGAGACCATTGAATGTGGTTCAGAATAGAATCCGTAAAGTGATTTACAAAAAACATCACTTATATCCAACAAATCTTCTCTATAGGGAAAAGGTTTGTGATGTTTGATCGTTATACATTTATATGGTGTGTTGTTATATTTATCAGAACAAGGTCTCTTTAAACCCAATCAATCATCTGTTTACCACTAGAACAATAATGAATAGACAAGTACAGGTAGCGATGCCTAGAAGTGAATTCTATAAAAATGATTGTTAATATTTGGGGCCTACATTATACAACAGCCTTCCATTAAAAATAAGACTGATGAATAAAATAGGTAGATTTAAAAATGAAACTCGTAAATTTATGCTTGAAAATAGTTGCGTTGTTTTGAACTGTGGTTTATTTTGTTTTTATTATTTTCTTATTATAGGGTAATAGAGTGTTAACATAATTAAATGTATGTAAAACTCCTTGGACTTGGAATCTATTTGTATTGTATTAAATTAAATTAAATTAAATTGAACAAAAGGCAGATAAAGTAACTTGTGACTCCAATGGTACTATTTACAAACCTTCTGACGTTTTGCCAATCATCATCCTGTTGGCTTGTTCAGGCTTAACAAGGCAATTTTCAGAAATCTGGCCAAAAACTTCCGCTTATAGAGTTCTCTGTACATAAATACAATTTTCTACAATGCTTGGGCTGTTGACACAAAAAATAATTGACCTGTGAATTTCACAATTCCCCACATTTCATCCTTCATCCTGGAAAGTCAAACGTTCTTTTCTTTAAACCCAGCAGCCTTTGCTTTGGCCATGATTTTCGTGGTATGTCCTCCTTGTCCAGATTCCGTACCAAAGCCAAGCTCTCAAGCATAATAAAGCGGACTTAAAACATCGTCCAGTTATTGGAGATTTTTAGTAACATTTTTTATTTTCGCGGAGCTTTGAGTTTCGAACCCTAACTCGTATTTGTCGCAGGTAATACACAACGCTGCCAAACCGTCGACCGTGAACGGCCAACGGAACCGTCTGAAGGTGCTCTGCAACGCCCCCTCTATGACGCAATCGACCGCCCTAACCAGCAAGATGCACATCGTTAACCAGCAGCAAAAGTACCCGCGGCACTCCGTTCGGAGTTTCGCCAAGCCGCCGGCGGCTGCAAACGCGCTCGTGAACAGCGCGAAGGCGTCTCCGGGCCCCGCCCCTTCTCCCTTATCTACCAAGCAGCAGGCGCAGAAAGCGATCGCGAGTTATCCGCCCAAAGGGCAACAGCAGCAGCAGCAGCGCAGTATAAAGACGCTGCAACCGCAGCAGCAGCATATGCCGCCCCATCAGCAGCAGCGGGTCGGTCTGAGGACGATCCCAGCCCAGAAACACCAAAAGGTGGGCGCCCCCAAGCCGAACTATATCGGGAAACACGCGATCCAAGGCCACAAGGCGAGGCCGACTTACGGGAGGGTCAAGAGTCCTAAGGCGGCGCCCGGAAACCACCACCCCCACCATCACGAGAAACAGTTGACGTTCAATCAGGCGCTGACTGCCCAGATCATCGAGACGTTGAGCAATACCAGCGTGCCTCAGCCCAGCAATAGGTGCGAGGCGTTGCCGGCCCGATACGACAGTGCCTTCACGTGTCCCGATAAACAGTACTTGTAAGTTTTCGTCCACCTGTAATGTGGTACGTAAAGGAATAGCATAAGAGGATGCAATGTTGCTGAACAACAGTCGAAAGCGTCTATAAAAAAAAAAAAAACACTATACGGTGGAACCTCTTGGGCTATTAAATTATCAGAGGTGGACTGAGAAATATCTAAGGTAACCCAAATTTTCCTTCCTTTTGGAACTGCTACCATCAATATTGAACTTTTGAATAGAATGCTCTGTATTTTTGTGCATTAATTTAATTTGTACTGGTTACAAAACTTCTGGATCCCTCCGGCATCGGTTGTTTCGCCCATGGTCCTGTTGGCTTCTTCAGAGCTTAACGGAAACTGGCTCACATTTTACTCTGTACCTGCTTACATATTGTTTGAGCCACCTTACATCTGCTCTTCTGCAATCTGACACTTGCCGTTGTCAATCTTCCATTTGGACATAAAGTTTTATTCGATAAAACTAAAATTCTTGCATGTCATCAATTCTTCTAAGAATGAAAATTTCGAGAATCTGTAGATATCTACAAGCAACCAAACAATTTTAACCGCGACTCAGGTCTTAACCTTTCACCAATATGGGAATCGGTCATCCGAGACAAGGTTCATACCCCTCCTCTAGTCCCGCCTCCCTCAAACAATATTTAAGCAGGTACAAAGTAGAATACGAGCCAGTTTTAGTTCAGCTCTGAAGAAAAAAAAACATGCTAAACTCGTTATTCAAGGAAAAACAACTGAGAATTGGTATTTTATCTCATTTCTCATTCTCATTTTTTTCATCCTTGTAGAAATAGAATTGAAAGTTACATCTGAATGTGTTGCGTACCATTTACAACAACAAAGCTTTTAGTTATTATTGCTAACAACCTCGACTAGGGGTATAGTAAAAATGTCAATTTCAATTAGTAACCTGTAAATATAAATGGGTATAATACAATATAAACCGAAGGACAATAAATTCCCCGAAGAAAAGGTTTGAACTGTGATTCTTGTGTAAAAAAAAGCCAAGTAAATCAATTTGAATCTTCTTGGGGCGCAATGAAACCATCGACTGTGTACATAAATCATGATTTTCTTCCATGCGAAGTCGATTGCAACTATAGTCTTGTGTTCAATTGTAATTAACTGTTTATTGCTTATATTTTTAACTATTTACAAATCTTTCCTCATGCGTTGTTTTTTTTTTTTCATAAATTAAACTCGCCTATGTTTCGCCAATCATTCTGTTGCCTTCTTCAGAGCTCAACTGATTCCACTCGGTACCTGCTTATATATTTTTTTGAGGGGGCGGAGCTAAAAGATGGGCGTAAACGATTTCTATCCCTCCTTGTATTTTTCGTTGATAGAAGAATTGATTACAATGCATTATGGGATGGGTTTGGGTAGGTTTTTTGTAAACTGAATGATGCAAATATCTATATTATATAAATATTGTATATATATTAGTTTCTAATTCAATGGCATACCGTATGTTAGGGAGTGTAGAGTTTAAATGGCTAAGAAAATTTTGTAGGGATTTAGGACTTTCTTCTCAAAGGCTTCCATGAATATTAGCGCTATGTCTGGTGATAACGCAGGACCCATAGCTGTTCCCGACATTTGTTTGTAAATTTGAAGGTAAATCAAACTCCTATTTTTTTATTGAGATCAACACAAAAAGCAGAACGTAAAAATAACACAAATTAAAAGTAAAACATAAGACAAGTAACATATTAATATACATGTTGTGCCTCTTCATTTTCGTTGTATAGTTTGAACAAAAATACTAATTTTCCCCCTTTTCTGTTCATTATGTCTGAGTGTACAAAACCGAAAGTGCTCGTTCTACTGACACCGAGAAAGCAGTTGCACACAAGACTCGCTTATAATTGGTAGCTGTTCCGCAATTTCTGGCTCATCCTTTTGTGATGTCCACTATTTTTTTTTATTCATCCGAAAACATATTTTTTTAAATTCGTTTCTTCGGGTGTTAACTCATATTTTTGCTTATGCTTATAAATTTTTCGTATTTTTCTCGAAGATATATTGTAAATGTTTCCACTGCTTTACAGCATCTGAGATGGTAACATTTTTTCTCTGCATCAAGAACAACTGATATTGGTTTTAAATTGCTTAAATATCCTTGTGCCGCCCCATGTTTAAGCCCAATATTTGACAAATTTTGGTAAACGGCCTAATCGATTTGGTTTTTCTTATCTTCACACGTCACTTGGAACGACTAAGGCGTTGCCTCATACTTGATTGAATTTCGCTCTATCTAGAAAAGATTTTACCTCGCGTTCTTAGTGTTTATATTGTACTACTTTGTTCATAGTGTCTTTAAAATATCTTTTCTACTCCCGTTTGTAAAAGATTTTACCTCGCAGTCATTTTGTGATTTACGTGAACAAATTGGGTCACAAACTACTTCAGTCAAATTTTGTGCAAAAAATTTTCTTGCAAAAATCGCGTTCTGACGAACACCGTTGCGAGTTTCAGGTCGTTTTCAAAATAAATCCGGACGGTACGTTTAAATTACTATTGTAACGCATCGAATAATTGACCCAGGGGCGCGGCCAAAGAGGAGGACAAATCGAAATCGGGCCTCGACACGTTGTCGCTGATTTGCCAGGCGGTCCTCCTCGATCACAACTACAACGCGACGTTGCCGTGCGAGCTGCCTTCGCGCCCCGCCCCCCCGCTCAACACGCAGGCGCACCTAAACGGCGTAACGAACAGCACGCTGTACGGCGCGACGCCCGGCAAGAAACGGACGCAAAGCGTCGGTTCGGCGGCGACGGCGCCGCTCGCGGTGGGCGTTCCCGGCGCGACCGCCCTTAGGAATTACGAAGACGACGGCGGTTCGGACGTTTCGGACGTTTCGGAGCACAAGCACGACACCGAGGGCGAGGAAACCGACACGGCACCGGAAGCCGAGGAGGTTAAGAATGAGGACCCGTCCGATCACTACGGCGACTACGTCACGAGGTGCATTTGGTGAGTACGTTTGAACTACTGGCGTTTGGAACGGCGCCGAAACTACCAGGTGCTATTTTTTTTGTTTTGGAAAATAATCCGTTAAATACAAAACTTGTTCGAAAGAAAAGTAGTACGCCATTTACAAGATGTATTTTTATACAGGGTGTTCGGAAACTTGCTGGAAAGATTCAACGTGGTAAAATAATGATAGTAAAAAATTTTTTTTTTTTAATTTTATTTTTAACGCGGTGGGCTATTTTACACTCAGGTCTGATTTAGTCAAAATCATCTTTACAGTGTTTCAGAAATCTGTCACTAGAGGGCACTGTACCTAGAATATATTTTTTTTTGCCTGTATTTTATTTATTTATACAGATATTGGAAAATATTGCCTTAAGCAGACTCATAAATCCTTCAAAAAGTGTTACTCTTGTTTTAAGTCGATAAGTGTTATCGCTAGCCGCAAATCAACTTTTTACTACTTTACTACTACTAATTTACAGAAGGGTGGATATTTCTGTTAAATTTTTCAACACAATATGACATGACATGACATGTTTAATTTAAGCAACATAAATACATTTCATATTTTCGAAAATAAAAAAATAATAATAATCGGGAATCAAGCGACATACAACGTTAATTACGATTCATTTTCAAAATGCCCACCGATGGGTTTGCACCGTTTATTAATTTTGACAAAATAAATAATAACTAATAGTTCAGATTTTCACGAAATTATATATATTTACATCGCAATTGTTTCGACATCACCGTGTCTTTATCAAATGTAATATTTACAAACTACCACATGCTACTGTATATACCGAAAAATGACAATAAATCCTTAATTGATGTTGTTGTAGGAATTTAAGTTCAATAAAGGAGAGGTACACCCACCTAATAAATTATAAATTCTAGAATATAATTTGATTTTTGAATGTGGCTTTTATGTTAAAAGCGCATATATCTTAAAAGCTATTGGATTTTAGGGAATTTTATTAAGCGTATAATATACAGGGCGTTCTAATAAAAAAGATATAACTTATCTGTGGGTGATTTTTGGAATACCCTGTATATATTTTTTTGAACAATTTTTGTATTTGACGTCTCTTCTTTCCAAAAAGTTTAATAAGTGGAAGAGGGGAAATTTCTTAGGATTTACGAAAATAGTACTCAATTTTTTTTTTAAAGAAAAAATATACAGGGTGAGTCATAAATATAATAAAGATTGTTAGAATGCACAATTTAAAATTATTTAAAGTATGTGTGTGTCTAAAAAATCGAAGTATGTAAATTCTGAGTTGTGTTTTTGAAATCTTTGTAAAGTTATCCTCAAGGTCGAAGACACTTCAACAAATTTTAATTTTTTAACAGACAATTTTGAATAAAATTATTAATAGTAGGTAGTGTCTTTAAAAAAAAAATAAGAATCGTTTATTGTTTATCTTGTTAGGATGTTATTTCATTAGAACTGTAAAAGTAAAAATTCTTCTAATATTTTTTTTCTAAAGCAGGTATCTAAAAACTAGATAGTTTAGAAGTTCTCGATTTTACCAGCGCAGAGGTGACCTAATTAGTGGCCACTGATTTCCTTAAAAAAAAATGATGAACAGATTTGATTTCTAAGTAAAAGAGAAAAAATCAAAAAAATAAATTTCTTTAGAAATTTTTAATTTAAGAGAAATGAGCGGCGTACCATTAAGGTCCGCTAAATTAGACAGGTGAAATTCCGCAAGCACGCCACTGGTGTATTTTAAAAAAAAAGTCTTACCCTAAATAAATGCCACTTGATATATAGTACTTGTGTGCGAATTTCATTAAAATATCTATACTGGTAGTACTGTATCTAATAAGACGTTTAGGACATACCTATGTTATGTTCATGTGAAGTTTTCTTTTTGAAATGGACCCAAAAATCTCTCCTTTAATTATAAACATTCAATTGGAAAAAACCCTTTATTGTTGATTGATGAACTCCGATCATATTCGAGCACTATTTAGGCAACTTCGAATGTTGAGTTTCGGGGCCGAAGAACTTTGAACACATCGAGAATAATAATTTAGTGTTTTAAATAACCAGCGGAAAGTAACGATAATTCTTATTTTAACCATTAAAGCCACATTTGGTCAACTACCCGGGGCCTAGTTTAACAATTCAACAATACGATAACTCTCACCCATTAAGAAATAGGGTATAATAATAACTCGCTTTTTGTCTTCGTAGCGGTTTCCTTCACGACGACGGCTACATGGTCGAGTGCGACCGCTGCAAGGTGTGGCAGCACGTGCAGTGCGTGGTGAAAAACCGGCAGGTGCCGGACGAGTACCTTTGCGAGATCTGTGATCCGTCGAAACACGTGGACCGTCAAAAGGCGCGGGTCATTCAGCAGCAGTGGATGCGCGACCGTCAGCTACTCGACCCGAAGCTCAGGCTGAAGCCGCCGAAGATAAAAAGCGACGACACGGAGAGCTCCGACGAAGAACATATTAAAGGTAAGCCACGCCCCCTTGTAGCGACTTGTAGGGTTGTCAGGGAACATAATAAACAGGAACTAAAAGTTCAGATTTTTACAAAATTATATCTATTCACATGACAATTGGTTTATCAAATGTAATATTTACTATATATTTCTATATGTACTATATATACCGACAAATGACATTAAAACCTTAATTAATGTTGTTGTGAGAATTTAAGTGTTCCAGGGCAATAACCATAAATATTTTTAATAATTCTAATTATTTGCATGATTTTGAGGATTTTTGGTGTCATTACATATCATACGAAATTTTGAGTATTTTTGAGAAAAATGAACTTTCCCTGCGTTCTGAGGTTTACCGCATATTAATAAGATTAGTGTTGAGAATTAAATAACTATCCATTGAAATTTATGCCGGTTCAGAAGTTATTCCTACATTACTTTGAAATGGGGCCTTTCTATTGTTCCCATTGTTTTCAAAGTGGCATAAAAAAAATCTATTTACGGATGAGTCAATTTTCAATACTGCCATCGGTACGGTCAACAGGAAAAATACTCATTACTGTTTTATCTTAAATAGAAATCTTGTAAAGGAAATTGAGAAACAGGCCCGGACAAGTGTTTATGTGTGGTGTGGAATTACAAGTGATCAAATAATAATACGACTTTGCTCGGAATGGTAAAAGACATTTAAATTTGGCGGAAAACTAGATATTTCCATTAATTGAAAATCTGCCCGACGATATTTTTCAACAAGATAGTGTTAGAAATTGTTTAAATTAACGTTTTAAATTTTGTATTGATCAAGACTTAAAAATGAGAATTCAGTAAGAGAACGAAAGGCAGAATGCAACAGAAGCGGTTCGAAGCTATATGCTAAACCAAAATAAAATTGCTAAAAACAACAGCGTTCCATTTAAAAAAATTGAGTTTGTTCGATTGGAAAACATATTTTTTTGATGGTCATTTGTGACGTATTAGACAGGTAGCAGTAAATGTTAATCGCATCCACTTTTCTCCAAAACTGGTCAAAATTTCGTGCGTTATGTAACGACAAAAAATACTCAAAATCAAGCAAACAATTAGAATTTTTAAAAATATTCATGGTTATTGTTCTGGTACAACGGAATACCTTGTATACATAAAAATATCATAAATAAACTGTGTATTTTTTTTTCTTTAGTATCGGAGCTGAAATAAGGTATAAGAGCGTCGTAAATCCACCACTCCGTACATATATATCTATATCTATATTTATAATAAGTATTCTCCTTTAAACGGACAGTTTCCATAAGCGGACAAAATTAGTTGAACCGTGAGTGTCCATTTATCGGAGCTTTCACTGTACATGCATCGAAATGAGCAACGTGCAATCGTAGTATGTGAAAAATTGCGAACATTAATGTTATTTTAAATAAAGCTGGAATTATTTTTTTAATAATTAAACTATTTCTTCAGAAATGAAAAAAAAATCTTTATAAAAGTTTTTTATTCATACATGACATGACATAAAAATATCACAGTGAGAGAATATTATTTGTTTGTTATAGTTTGTTTGTAAATAACATGGACGCCACCTTTAGATAACCCGTAAGGTCGGTTGAAGCGGTATACGACTTGGTCTGAGTGACGGCATTTGTCCGGTGAAACGATTATCATGTTTTTGGACTATTATTCGTCTGCACTTTTGTAATTGCCTTTGGGAAAATTAATGTATTATTATTGTAGCTTTCACGCTCCTTTTCAGAAAGTTTTTAATAACCGTTTCTCTAGAAAAGCTGTTGGCTTGTTCAGTTTTTGAGTAGAAGGCCCTTTAATTTCCCATTTTTAGACGTTCTTATAAATAGAAAATCAGACGTAACATTGGGTCATTCAGTTTACAAACGCGCACTTTATCGATTTCGAAGAATCTCTTCTCTCTTAGACTTGCAACGGAGCGCCACTACATGCGTAGGCATTTAGTGATCGATTTTTGTAAGTTAATTTCTGACATGGCTCCTTTTATTCCGTTTAGCCTGGTTCTCTTAGATCTTCCCATTTTCCTTCTTTCTGTGGGTGTCCATTTTAGAATTTGCTTTGGTAATCTTTCTTCACCCATTCTTTCAACGTGGCCATGCCATATAAGTTGTCGTCAGTCTATTTCTTCAAGGATGGTCTTGTGCACGTCCATGATTGCCCTTATTCGATCCATCCTTGATTTATCGGCCGCCCTGCGCCAGCAGTTCTTCTCGAGACGCTAGAGCGATTAATTTCTTGTTTTCCGCAGCCCGGAACAACAACACTCCGAAGGGCGGCAAGCAGCCGGCGATAGGGCGGCGAAAATCGGAGGGCGGCGCGGCCCGCAAAGACGCGAAAGAGGCGGCGGCGGTGCCGGCGACGGCGGCGCCGCCTCCAAAACGGCCCAAACGCAAGGAGCGAAAAGTCGCGAAACGGAAGTCGAAGTCGACACCCGCGAGACAGCAGGCCGCCGCCGGCGTCGCGACGGCCGCGCAGGCGCACAGCGAAGACGAAAACCAAGAGGCGTGGTCCGCCCATCATCTGCCGCAGCTGCGGCAGTGGATCGAAAAGTACGAAGAGGCGGTCACCAATCATTACTCGCCGGAGTTGCGGGCGCGAATATCGAGCATCCGCGTCAACGGCGTGCACCAAACGGACCAGAGCACCGCCCACTACGACGCTTCGATCAGCAAGTGTCGGGTGCACACGCAACCGTTGACCGAGATGCGGTACCTGATGAGTACCGCCCGTTTGGCGCCCAACGTGCCGGTCATAGAGCTGCGCGGCAAGTACATGCTGTCGAATCAGCACCGGAACTCTTGCGGGCCGTTAAATACGCGGCAACACACGCAGCGACCGGGGCCATTTTTGTTTTTCTACCGACTGCAGAAGGTGAGTGCGGGCGGGGCGGGGCGTCGGCCCGAGGTTTTTTTTTTTTTTTTTGGGAATTATGTTTCGTTTTAGACAGATAGATAGATAGAAATTTATTTCTCTCTTTGATACTACATATAACACATATATGGGTCCTTTTGGCGATATGTGGACTCAAAGAAGAAAAACCTTTAGTATCCACAATGTATGTCGCTTTTCATTTTCTTGTGATAAATCTGTTAGTCTAGGATTTTTAAAAATAAATGTCGTGGATGTTTTCAATAGGATAAGTATTTTAAAGCAAACCTTATAGTCCGGGAATCCTGGACCTTTTTTGAATATGATAAGCAACAAGCTAATTCTTTGGAAATGGTTTCATTTCTTCAAGGCGCCCAACCTTTTCCTCTACGAAAATTGTTGTATCAGGTAGCTACACGCAGATATAAAATCATGTCAATATAGTTACCATACCAAAATGATCAGCAACAGAAATTAAATTTTTCCTATAAACAAATAGGTTTTTTATAGGGTGGCCACCCCCTCAAAGTTGTATCTATTATTTATTTATAAAAAGTGATGAGCAACATGCTAAATTTTTTACTGTAGCTTGCTAATAAATTTTATAAACAAATGATCGGATTGTCCCACAAATAAACTGGTAGGATTTTTCAGTCCTACGCTTTAAGGTTGTTGTAGAAAACCATTTTTAAAAACCATCCCAGCTATTATTTTGCGAAACGTTGCAAAACAGGTAGCTGAAAGAATGGACAGGTATCAAATCATGTCAAATTGATTATTACGTAAAAGTGATCAGCAACAGCTTATTTTTTAACTAAGTTTTGAGATAGTCAGATAAATAATCTAAAACAACATTTGTCCTAGAAATAAAATGGTAGGTTTTTTCAGTCCTACACTGGAAAATTACGAAAATTGGCCCTAACTTAAACGGGGTTAGATGTACGTACGTGTATATTCGAATATACGTGTATATGTACACATACACATACTAGTATCAAATCGGCGGTATATGTTGGCATCAACGCGCATGCGCGCAACACACGCATGCAACATACATTGTGCATTAAGAAGTTTTGTTTAATTGGCTTGTTAACACGTGTTAATTAATTTTCTTTTATAACATTTAATTGTGAAAGTGATCATGGAGTGTTTTCTTTGTAATATACTCCGTGATAAACCTAATTTTCGTGAAAAATGGGAGACGATAAAAAAATGTACTAAATACATTTATCTCGCGTGTAAAAAGGATTTAAAAAAAATATAATGATGCTGAATTGCCTGACCATTGGGACGACGATGTAACAAGAGTGGTTGTTGTTACAAGGAGTTCAGAGTAAAAGCTAAATATTTATGTTAAAGTAAATGTAAAATGAAAATGTTGATTTTTTTTATTTTTGTTTTGTCGTCGTTTAAGTGAAAAGAAAAAAAAACAATAAAATGAGTGATTGTTTTATGAATAACGACATCTTTTTTTTTCATAATTTTCATGGATTAAACATTTTTGATAACGACAATTAATATTCATAAAAAATATGAAAAAAAAATTAATGTTGATTTCTTAAATTGTAAATAATAATGAAACAACTTAATCAAACTCGTTTGTATAAAGCAGCATCATAGATAGTGGCTGTAGGGATATTTTAAGAACAAAAAAAAGAGTTGATCGCTCAACTAAATTTATATATATACCTCCGCAATTATTTTTAAATCTAAATTTATTTTAGTGGCCGCGTTTAAAGTTTCACTAGAGTATCATCGGCGTAAACTGAGAACAAAATGGGTCCTAGAATACTCCCCTGGGGAACACCTTTCTCCATAGCAATGGCATCTGAATGAGTATTTCCCAAAACTACCCTTTGGTATCTCTGACATTTTTTTAAAAAAGAAAGAGCAGTTGTTATAGTCCAATAGTATGAGACAAGAGTTTAATTTAGAATCCGCTGCTCTCAATAAATCATCAGTAACATGAAGCAAGGCAGAAGTAGTGCTGTGAAGGGGTCGAAAACCAGATTGAGTGTCTGGGAGGATTTTGTTATCGCATAGGAACTGACGAAGTTGTTTAGCTGCAATTTTTTCAATAATCTTTGAGACGGTTGGCAGCAAACTGGTTGGCCTAAAATCGTTAACGCTACTTGGACACATTTTCTTTGGAACGGTTATAACTTCAGCTTGCTTCTATGACACTTGTTAACAAATAAAGTGATATGGAGTCGTCAAAAGAATATCAATATTGTCTGAGCCATGAGCGTTAGTTTTAATACTAATTAAAGTTTTATTAACTTCCTCAGGGTAAACTTATTGCGCACACAATTTCCGCGACGTTTCCTCATTTAGGGTCCATTGTTGCGGACAGTAGAAAAACGCTAGGAACGCAAGGCAATAATTGTTTCTGTTGGGTTTTTGTCTTCGTTTTGGGAGGGGGCCCGTCAAAATACACTCGGAGATACACTTTACGATGGTTCCCGTTACAGGACAACACGGAAATTTGCGTGGACACGAGGACGTACGGCAACGACGCCCGGTTTATACGGCGCTCGTGCCGTCCGAACACGGAACTACGCCACTGCATCGAAAAGGGGGCGCTCCACCTGTACGTGGTGAGCATCGCCGACGTCGAAAAGGACTGCGAGTTGACCATCAAGCACGAGTCTCACGATCTCGCTGCGGTAGGCACGACGCACATCGCCTGCGCGTGCGGACGTCCAGATGACTGTACCGTCAACCGGACCACCATCAGGAAAAACGGCGACCTGCCGGAGAAGTGAGCGCGCCATTTTTAAATCATTTTTTGCCCGCGTGTCGGTTTTCTGGACGCAATTTTTTCCGGATCTCTCACATTTTCTGTTTTTCTGGAAAACAAAATGATCAAAGAAAATTTTTCAATTTTTTAAAAAATATATGACCTGTGACTTTTAGAATATAGCATAGAATATTCTCAACACCCTGTGCAATATGTGAAAACCTTAAATACAAAACTTTTAGCTGTCCATGCGGGCTATATAGTAATGTGAAAGAAACTGACAACGGAATCACAGACTTCTAGTTATGGTCATCTTGGAGAAATGATTTTTTTCTCGGTACTCTGCAAGTGCGGTTTTTAAAAATACTTCCCGGCCCCCCAGCCCCCTCAGTTTCAATATGGTTCTTTACGGAGCTAAATTCTATATATCTGTCAAATTTCAAGTGGATGGCTTCAAATTTGGGAAACACTTATCGTGTTTAATAGCAATGTCCAAAGAACAGTCGAAAATCTAAAAAAAAAAAAGATTTACGCCTTTGTTTGATCGGACTCATTTTTTATTGGTTTGCGTAGCTCGTGCACGGCTTGAAAGGAGCCAAATTTGAAGCCAATGGCGGTCCCCTATTACCTACCGTTGCCGAGATATAACTTTCGTTGCCAAGTGCGTATACTTTCGAAAAATTCGATTTCATCGATTTTTCAAAAGTAATAAATAAAAAAAAATTGTTTTTTCGTTATTGTAATTATAAATTGTGGTTATTTGTTCATTTTTAACCCTTTAACCCAACATAACCGCTATAGACGGCAGCTGTAACTTTGGTGTTTACAGGGGGTCCAAGATAATCCGTGCCATATTAAGAAATGTATCAAGTGTCTTCTTGAACTTGCAGCTATCGACTTCAGATTTGGCGTGGAAATAAAAGCCCACAACAGCATTTGAATTTTTGAAACTGGGAATTATCAAATCTCACAAAGTATTTAAAAAAAAAATTGAAAATTTGTTTTGGGTTATTTTGTTTTTAAGAAAAAAAATGTTTTCTCGAAAAATATTAAGTTGATCGGCAAAATTCTTCAACTAGGAGACGCGGATGATCTGGTGCTACAACTTTTATTCCAAGCATTTTTTCGATTCTATACAGGGTTTTTCAATTGTGGCGAAAAATCTAAAATACTCTGAAAATTATTCTTTTCTAATTTTTTCTAATTTTGCGAAAGTTCCATAGTACTCCGCGTTTATTTTCTCTTAACCTAAAAAGATCTTAGTTAAGACAACGTAAACGTAATTTTTTTTTGCCACATTGCCGAACTGACTCGTAGCTTGCGAATGCTGATCGATTTTATCTAAGCTTCAAGAATAATATTATGTATAAGCTCCAGTGACGTCACGTATAGTGACGTAATAAAAAAATGGTCCGTATGTCTTGGCTAAATGCGTCCCGATTTTAATTAATTCATTAGTTCATTTGTTGGTTAAACTAGGTAAAATTCTATTTTGTCATTTACAATCTGACCGTGGAAGCCACAAAACACGACGGCCATTTTCCGATTCCAACTTGTCCATTCTGGCAAGTGTTGGATCACTTACATCCTTGTCTGGTCTTTCATTAAACTTGACTGAAATGGAATATTCCTTTTGTCTGATCCAACTTTGATTGGGTATTGACTCATCAATTCCACACGGGAATGAAACTGATTATAAGCGGACTGGATTCACTCGCAACTGGCTAGGACAAGTTGCACAATGAAACCAGTCAGTGTATAATCGGTTTGATTCCCATCATTAGGTGTAAACCATACCTATTTTGCAAAAAAATAGACTTTCAGTTCTATGACGCAGCATAAGAAATGTTAAATGCCATTCTTGGGGTAAAACACATTTATGGGCCCCTACCCCTAGCCTATTTTACAAATAAGGCGAGACATTTCTCATAGCCACCTGAGAATCACATTAAAATGTACTTATGGTGATACAAAAATACTTTAAAATCTACAGTTGTTGCATTGGCGTAGCAGAAAATATTTGCAATGATCGTTTTCTTTTCTGATGTAAAACTGTTCAAATGGTTGAAATGAAACATAAACTTAAAGCACAAACATATTAATAATTGCCTATCGAAAAAATTTGAAATAGCTAGGGTAGGTTCAACAATTTGGCTAATATCGCAAATAAAGGTAAAATCAACTCTAGTCGAGTCTTCCAGTTGTGCAGGTAGATTCAATTGCCTCCACCTCTGCATAGAACATTTTCATTCCTCTTGTGAGGATGAAAACGTTATTTTTGGTTGTCAATTGGTCATTTATTTAACTCACTCTGCACTGTAAGTGGTCGATTCTGCTAATGACTGCAGGTAAAATGTTTTGTTCGTATTTTAGCCCCGATAAAGGAAATAAACATTTCCGAAAGCTCGGCGTAGTAGAAATGAGTTTTTTCTTTCTCTCCAGCCCGTCACATAACTGACGACATTCCCAATAAGTTGTTCGAACCTAAATATTGTGTCACTCTATCACGTATAATTTCCGACAATTTGAACGTTCAACAATTTGCTGCCATCTCAGTATCTGTCGTTTCCGAGCAGAGGTGTTTCGTTTGCAGGAAAAGGCGAACGAAACGAAGCACGTCATCGAACTTGTCCCCGCCGGAGTCGAAACGGCCGCTCCGGGAGGCGGCCGTCAAGGCGGAACCGGCAGAACCGCCCCCGCAGGCCGCGGTCTTTCCGAAGCAAGAGGTGGCGGAACCGGCGACGATCAAACCGGAACCTCTCGACGTTCGGGTGAAGCTCGAACGCGACGAAAAGCCCATTAAGAAGGAAGAGGTGGCGGGGGAAGAGGATGAGGAGGAGGACGACGTGAAACCCGAGGAGTCCCCGCCCTCGGTCAAACGCGAAAAGATCAAACGGGAGGAGGGGAGTTCGCCGCCTCCGCCGGCCCGTGCCGCCACGCGGCGCTCTTCGTCGTCGAACAAGGAGGAGGAAGCGAAAACGGACTCCGTCGTGGCCGCCGCCGCCGTTTCCGAGCAGAAAACGACCAAAAGTAACGGGAAAAAGCTGAGCCGGGAGGAGAGGAAGCTGGAGGCGATCCTGCGTGCCATCGAGCAGATGGAAAAGGCGGACCAGCGGAAACAGGGACACCAGGCGAAGCACGCGGCCTCGCATCGACGGGAATCCGAACCCGGGGTGCCGTCCGACGACAAGCAGGAACCGAAGATGAAGCGACGAAAGAGGCGGGGCCGGGCGCGCACCACCAGCACTAGCGCCGCGCACGGCGGCCGGCGGAACCGACTCAACTCGACCGATTCGTACATGACGTCAGGCGACGAGAACCTTTTGTCGCCTAGCGACGGCCCCGCCCCTCCGCCGAAACGCTACTCGAAGGAGGACACGGAACACACGGGGCTCCTGCTCGCGCTGTCCTCGATGCACGACTCGAAAGGCAAGAGGACGCCGCCCCGCGAACTCGATAACAACTCCAATTCGGCGCAGTCGTCGCCCGAGACCCACCTGTCGTCCGCGTGTTTGCTGGTGCAGGCCGCCGTCGAACCTCTGGAGCAGGGCTTCAAGTTTCCGAAGACGAAGAAGGGGTGAGTGCCGCGCGTTCGGGGCGTTTCAAGTCGAGATCGCTCGCTTCTATAAGAAGTTTTTTTTTTATGTTTTTGTCGGTTTTTCGTTGTCCGGTATCTTTGTACGTATTTTTATTCTATTTTGTTGTTTTTTTGTTTTCTCTATATTTTAGTTTCAAGTAATTTTTGGTTACGCCGAAGTAGTTTTCGATTTTTTTTTTGAAAGAAATTTTGTGTTTTGCATTTTTCTTACCTTGCTATCTGTTTCAGCTCGTTTCTTTTGTCACCAGATTTTTTCATTATTTTTTTGTCTATAAATTTTTCCGCCATTTGAATTTTCGTTGTCGCATTTACAAATTTTGTTTGATGTTTTTGTCGATATTTCGTTATCCGGGTTTCTTTGCCTGCATTTTTATTTTGTTTTTTTTTGTCTCGTCTATATTTTGGTTGTTAATTTTTTCTTTCGTCAAAGTAGTTTTTTTAAAGATATTTTGGGTTTTGCATATTTTTTTGCTTTTTACAATTTTTTTTTACAATTCTTTTAGTCTAGTCTGAACTAGATTTTTAACTACTTTTAACTACATTTAATATTAGTTTTAACCATCGTCTCAGCGCATTTTTTGTCATTTTTCGGCAACGCATATGTTAAGTATAGTTGGATATATGGAGTAGTTCAAACGTACCGACCTCACTAACTCGAGCCACGCGGTACCTACTTCAGTTATATTTCATTTTTCCACCACTTTTTTTCCTATATTTCTTCATCGGGTACTAAATCGTTTAATAACTCCCTCAGGTTGATGAACGAATGGTTGAACAAGGCGCCAGAGCCGGTGCAAGCGGCCAGCTCGATCTATCCGCCGTCACTGGTGCCCCACATCAGTCCCACCGCTATCGACGACGCGGAAATGAAAGTGTTCGGTTCCGGCACTGGCATCGGCACTTGTTATTCCGATAATTCCGCCTCGCATCAGCAGCAACAGCAGCAGCGCGGCGGCAACGCGAAGAAACGCTGGTTGCGACAGGCGATCAGCGAGGATCATTCGAGCGAAGGATTCAGCTATCGACCAGGTGAGTTGGAGCGAGACTTCGGTAGGAGAGAGAGGGATAAACGGCCGTTTTTAGACTCGCCGCTGTCGAACGAGATGGTCGCTCCGCCCAAGAAACGCAAACTGCCGCGGGAGTCGCTGTCCAGCGAGAATTCACTGCAGAGCGCGCCACCGAAAAGCCCCAACGTGGTGGGTCCTTTTTTTTTTCGTTTTTATCTCTATAATTTTTGTTTTTATTATTATTTAGTTTGCGAAATTGTGAACTAAAAAGCAGTCATCCATAAAAATTTGTCCTGGCCATAAAGTTTTTTAAACAAACAACCTCAGGCTTTTATCGATATACTATTTGCATAAAAAATTGAATAATTCACTTAAACGAATAAGGAAAACGAAACATTTCATGGAGAAATATCTAAGACTACAATTGAACTTCCCAATTCGAAGATGAGAGAATAAAAAATTGATTAACATTCCAAGTATCCACCCGTTCATGCTCAAAACTAATAAATATATTCATTCCATAAATAAACACTGTCCCTAACTTACCAATTTCTCATGTTAAACCAATTACATTTACACACATTTACACGTTTTTCTTTTTCGCGTTTTTCAGTGTTATTCTCTTAGTTCTTGACTAAAAAAATGTTCGCTTAACTTAGGTTATGTCAATTTTTGCTTCGGTGGAACTTTTTTTTTTTTAGTTTTTTCGTTTACTTTTTTTATTTTATTTAAATTAACAAAAAAATTAAATTTATTGCACTTTTCGTTTTTCTCTGGTTTTTTGTTTTCCAGTTCCTTCTTTCCCTTATCTTCAATTTTATCGCACGTTCTTTTCATAATTTTCTTTTAAAATGTAATTTTAAGAAAGAATAATCCTGTTAAACAATAGTCACTAGCTTACACTAATAAGCTAAGTCATAAAATTTGAATTACATACAATTATATATATATTTAAATTTAAAATTTTCAACATTTTGGTTCATCATTTCGTTCATCGATGTTTAAAGTAGAATAGTATTGGGTTCGCTTAAAATATCTTGGACGATACTCTGCATTATCCTTTTTACAACTGCCATTAGTTTAGGTGGTGGACAAGCCCGA
This sequence comes from Cylas formicarius, assembly GCF_029955315.1. NCBI lineage: Eukaryota > Metazoa > Arthropoda > Insecta > Coleoptera > Brentidae > Cylas > Cylas formicarius. The sequence goes on along the minus strand of NW_026844347.1, from coordinate 39,006,750 downwards.
TTTCTATGTACTCGGTAAGCAAAAATGTGTGGAACTATATTTTTTTCCATTCCTTTTTTAAACTCCCGTTCGTTCCCTTTCTATATAGCCTTCCATGTCCTGCTCCAACTTAAAAAAAGACGATATAAACACAATAAAAAACAAAAGTGAGGTTAGGCTACTATTCATATCCCCTTAAGGAATTGGAAAGTAGTTTTTTAAATTACCTTAAATTTTCTAATGAATAATAAATAAAATACTTACGTTAAAATGGTCTTGACAAAAGTGACCAGCGACTTTTTAATGAAATTTCTCCAGGTTCGCTTTTGGTTGTTTTTTTTTTAAGTGAACCATTTTAAACTCGAAAATAACTAAAGACGAAAAAATAGTGATAACTGATAACACGACATTTTACCTCGGGACGTCACCAGCAACGGAAATGTCCACATTATGTTTCTGGCGGGAAATTGTCCAGTTCAAATTTTAATTATTCATTACGACGTTATTATTTGGTAAAAATATTTAAGAAGAAAACTTTTTCAAAGTTTTATTAAGTGTTTTGATTCAGTAAAAAAAATAACCATAGATTGACCTACAGCAGAACTTTCTCGTTTTCCGTTTTTACTTTTTATTATTTTTTTTTATTATTGTTTTTCGTTTTTGGGTTTTTCAGTGTTATTCTCTCTGTTATTATCAAAATCAATTTTCGCTTTTAAAATATTTGCATTTTTATTTAAATTTCAATTTTATCACGTTTTGTTTCTGTCTTTTGACTTAATTATTGTGTATTTTCTTTTGTCTTTGCCTTTCCTTCTTAAATTAATAACAATAAAATGTCGCGCTTTTAGTCTTTTCTTGGTTTTTATCTGATTATCTGATTTTTTCCATTTTTGAACATTTTTCTTGATTTTTGTTTTGTTATTATTTCCTTTCTTCTTTTGGTTATCTTCAATTTTATCACATTTTTTTAATTTTCTTTTTTGTGTCGTGTTTTTTTTTTAATTGGATACTAGTTCTTTCCGCTTTTTGTCACGTTTTTCCTATTTATCTTGTTTTTTTAGTGATTTTTAATTTTTTATTGTTAGTTGCAGTTCAAATTTTAGCAAGTAAAATTTGTTAGCATTGTTTGTTATCGTTACTTTTTACTTTCTTTTGGTTTCCTTCGTTTTTTATCTAAAATATTTTCAATTTAGAACTATTACTCGTCAATTTTCGTCGCTCTTTTTTATTTCTTTTCTCATTTTCCTTATCGGCTTTTTATTTTCCTTTTTTTTTAAGTTTTTCAATGTTATTCTCTCGGTCATTATCTAAATCAATTTTCACTTTTTTGTATTTTCCCTTAAATTCAATTTTATCACGTTTTGTTTCTGTCTTTTGACTTAATTATTGTGTTTTCTTTTGTCTTTGCCTTTCCTTCTTAAATTAATAGTAAAATATTGCGCTTTTAGTTTTTCTTTGGTTTTTGTCTGATTTTCTTTTCCTGTCCGTTTTTAGAACATTTTTCTTGAGTTTTATTTTGTTATTGTTTCCTTTCTGTTGGTTATTCTCAATTTTAGCATTCTTTTTGTTTTTTATTGTGTCGTGTTTTTTTCAATTGTCTTTTTGTCTTTTGAATTGCTTTTTGGCACGTTTTTCCTATATGTTATCTTTTCAGTTACATTTTTTAGTGTTACTTGTTATCATTACTTCTCACTTTCTTTTGGTTTGCTTCGGTTTCTATCTAAAATATTCTCAATTTAGAAGTATTACTCGTCAATTTTCGTCGCTTTTTTTTATTTCTTTTCTCATTTTCCTTATCGGCTTTTTCCTTTGTTTTTATTATTTTTTTTATTATTTCGGTTGTCCGCTTTCAGAAAAACGACATGGACGTGTTCGGCGATCTTTACTGCTCGAAAATGGGCGGGGAAGCGTGTTCGCAGACGATCGACACTGCCGAGCTCGCCAGTGGCGGCGGCGGCGCCGGCGGGGGCGGTCTGTTCGAACGCGGCGACCACCTGGTCGGTGCCGTCGAAAAGACGTTGAGCATATTCGGTTTCCGCAACGAGCAGGCGGAGCCCGTGACACCGCCCAAAAGGAAGGTTAAGGTAAGGGAGAGCGAAACGAGGCCGTCACGCAGTGACTTAGTATAAAATCTCAAGTTGGAATTATGTTTATTCTCTATTATTTATTTTATATGTTTTTCTCTCAATCTTTAGAAAAAAAAGTCCAATTCTTATTACGAAAAAAATAAGAGCCACTGGGAAAGTTACGATTTTCAGCTGTTTTCTCTTGAATAATGGGTTTAGCATTTTTTCTCAAAGAATATGTGTATATTTTTCTCTCAATCTTTTTTTTTGTCTGTCCGTTCTTCGTTCTCGTCTTTTGGTTTTTCCTGAACCACTTTCGAACCGTAGGAGCTACTTTTTAACCCTCCACGAGGCACATAAACTTGTAAGAAATGGCCCGATCCGACGCCGGTATCCATATTTTTTTCGCGATTTTCGACTGTTTTTTGGACCTTGCTATGAAACACGATAGGTGTCCGTAATTTGAAGACATCGATTTCATATTTGGCATATATATGCAGCTTTGCCCCGCGACGTAACGTATTAAAAATGGGGGCTGGGGGGGGGGGGGGGGTCGGGAAGTATTCTAAAAAAATAAAAGGTCTACAAAAAACATCACTTTTCAAAAACTGTTTATGTGACCAAAAAAATTCTTAAACCAGAAGAAGCAGCAGATATGGTTCTATAAACTTTTATTCTTGACAATTTTTCAAAAATATACAGGGTGCGGCGCAAATAAAAAAAAAACTGATAAATGGGTCCCCCTATTATGGAAAATGGGTTATAACTGAAGGACTTCAGATCTCACTTTATTTTATATCGCGATATAGCCCCCATATACAGCAAAAACTTTTGTATTTAAGTATTTTTTTAAAAATGTTTGAATTTTCTTTCTTGTAATTTTAGCTTCCAGAAAAATATGTGCAATAACATTTAGTTCGGGCATTTTTTGGATTATATACAGGGTTTTCAAATTATAGGCAAAAATCTAAAAGATTGTTCTTTTACAGAGTAAATGATTAGCCGCAAATGAAAAATCGTAAAAAATACGGCTAATTGGTTCAAACGGTGTCATAGTCAATTCTTGAACGCGTGAAAAATTCAGGGCTATTACCTCTACTTCGAACAATGATTGTATCATATACAGGGTGTGTCGTCTATGGGCAAAAAAATCTAAAATATCCTAAAAATTTCCGTTTTTGTGGATCAGTTATTGACGATAAATGAAAAACCGTTAAATGTGGGATCATTTTATTTGAACAGTATTATAAACCGTGTCGTGACAGAATTTCAGGTTTCGTCAATTATACAGGGCGCGAAATATTTGCAAAAATATCATTCGACAACGCATATTGTTTGTGCAAATTTTAATATTTACCGATGTTTGCTGAAGTTCCACGAGATGTGAAGGACATTTTATACAGGGTGCATGCACAATTAAATTACTTCGATTTTGCGGAAGTTCCATAGTGGCCCGCAGGAGACGATAGAAAAACAATGCGCCCCTTTACCATACGAAATCGCGAAGCTCTTTCTTTTTAAAATCAAAAGTTTCTTCGCGCTACGCGCTACGAACTTGCCCCGCCCAGTGACGATTTTTCGAAAGCAATCTTGTTATTTTGCTGGTTCGTGACGTAACACGCGGCCGCTCTGCTTGCAGCTGTCCATCACGGAGTACCTGCAACGGAAGAAACTCAACAGCGACAAGACGGACGAACCGGAACCGGAACCGGAGTCTAGTGCGGAAGACAATTCGGTCGACGTGCCCAAGACGGGCGCGACCACGCCCCAACCTCGGTCACGCAGTTCGAGCTTCAGCTCCTCCATGTCTAGTGACGAGGACACCGCCCAGACAATAACCGTCAGCAAAGGTAAGCGTTGGTAATGGTGGTGGTGGTGGTGGTGGGAAGGTCGTCGCGCGGATCTAATGGCGGATTATCGCTTGTGGTTACAGCTTCCGTGTTCAATTCGGAACCTACCGAGCTCGAACGTCAACGGGAGATATCGAGCATCAGGCTGAAGAAGGTCTTCGGACTGGCGGTGGATGATTCCAACAAGACTCTGGGTAATTGTCAATTTTTCATTTATCATTCAATTCAAATCATTTAAATTAAAAAATATTTTTTATGGGGGGCTATATATAAAGTTTTAACTAGTTTTTTCGTCTACTAATACAGGAAAAATATCATATGAATTACAAAATGACATTATCATTTACCGGCCATATTTCGTTCTTACAGCTTGCCCGGGTCTTTCCTTAATTCGTATCAGTTAGTCACTTTCTTATATCTATGAACAGACTTTACCAACAAGAATTACAAAAAAAAAAAGAATAATTGAAAACATCCTTCCTTCAAGTTTTGGACAAATGATGTTTCATGTTTGGTACAATTGCTTCAAAGTTGGAACTTTTTGATGTAAGAGCGATTTGAATACAGTCTTTGGCGTTTAATCGTTCTTCGTTTTATGTTGGAAAAGCCTTGTTCACACAAATGCGTTGTTCCAAATGATAACATTTTCTTAACCGCCTCTTCATCTGCAATTTTGAAAGCCTTTCCAGCTATGGACATCCAAAAAGACGACAGATTTGGTTTACTCTCTGATTGTATTATATCGAAATTCAAGAATTGCTTCTGCCAAACCTGAAGGTTTTTTTGGTATCATTGCAATTTCACATTAAAAAGGATCTACAATCCAACTGACAGAACGTTTATCAAGATCCGGACAGTAATCTGAAAACCGCTTTCTGAGTTTGAGTAATATTTCCGCAATCTTCCGAAAACAAAGCTAACCTTGAAAAGAAGCTACCTACTTTCTGTCTCCGATATTGTAGCTTTAATCCAAACGCTGACACTATTTCTCTCGCTGAAATAATATTAATATTCTTTCCTTGCAATTCTTTGTTTAATATGTTTATACTCCCCGAAATGCCCTCTAAATATGCAAGGTATGCAAACCAGGAAGAGTTTTTAAATTTATCTACGGGAATATTTTTTTGATCAACCATAAAAATTTCGACTTCAGTTTTTATTAGTCACTGTATAATAAAATAGGTCCCCATATTCAGTTTACTGACATAATTCACGAAATAAAATTTACAATCTTGATGTCATCATGCATGACGGCAAGTGTAGGGTTTAAATATTTGACCATAAGGGCCTGGCGGTCAATATTTGTTTTTTTTTTTTACGAAGCTCCATCCAAACATGCAGAAATACAGTTTTCCCATTTTAAACTTTGCGCATTGAAGTATTCATTTACTTTATTGTAGAAATCAATTCCACGAAATCTCAACTCGAGAGGATAACAAAACACCAATTCGTATCATCAGCTGTGAATTGCTACCAATATCGGTTGTCTCATCGAGCTGAATAGCAAAATATTTAGCCTATTCCTTCACATTTTCTCCAAATATAGGAATTCGTTCTTTCACAATTCTCGCCGACAATCTCTGCTATTTTTACAGCAGCTGGTTTAACCAAATCTTCACTAATAGTGTATGGTTTCTTATTTCGAGCAATCAGCAAGATTACTTCAAAGCTAGCACTTGATGCTGAACGCCGATCAAATGTACCGAACAAGTTGCTATTCAATCTTTGTCGTTCAACAGATATTTCTAAATTTGCAAAGTATTCTCGCCGTTTGGAAGACAGGTGCGAATGCAAATTATCTAAATGTTTCTTCAATTGACTTTTTTTGAAAGATTCCGAAGTCAGTACCTTGATACATACAACACACTGTTTTCATTGTACCATTGTCTTCTGTTTGGGTAAAATCGTAATTAAGGAATTCGAAAATACCCATAGGTAAGTAAAAGTTTAATTTTCAAGGATAATTTTTTTTTTTTCAAAAATGGATTTCATAGACTATGCAATGACAAGAATACTCCAAATCAAGCGAATAAGTAGAATGTTGAGAATTATTCATGGTATTCCATTTAACAACATAAAGTTACTTATTGAGATAAGGTATAGATAGGGGCATCTAAAATGGACCACCATGTATATGTTATAAGCTTGGCGTCAATCCGGATTATTGAATCTGTACTGTATATTGATTTTCTAATTAACCGAATTGCCTTTTGAGAGATTTTTATCTATCGATTTTCTTTCCCTGCTTATTTTACCACGTCTCTCGATTTTATTTACTCATATTTTTTTTATTGTTTTTAAAGACACTAGCACGATATTCGGCGACATCCAGTCGAAGCTAAAATCGTTCGCCACTTCGCTGGCCAGCCCCACGTTCTCGGAGAAGTCGTTGAGCGAGGCGCCGCCCCCTCCACCGCCGCCTCCTTCCGAGCCGCCGACCGTCGCCGCCCCCGCGGAGCCGGACGAGCCGGTCGCAGGGGAAGACGGCGTCGGCGATGACGTGAACGACACGACGCGAGGCGATGCGGACGAGCCGAACGTTTTTTATACGCCCGACGACGACGACGACCACGAGGGGGCGGGGACGACGCGTTTCGAGCCGGCTCCGCCCCCCGAGAGCAGCGTCAGCTACGTGCCGCCGTTCAACAACCCCATTTACCCGAACAACAACTTCAACGCCTATACGTCGACGATAGGTATAGTTTTTGGCCTCTTTTAGTTTCGATTTTTCCCTTTTTTTAATTTTTCTTTTATATTATTTTCGTCCCTTTCTTCTTCCACTTTCTCTTTAGTTCAGTTAGGGTCTTGTTTTTTTTTCAACTTTAGTATTTTCCTTTTCTCATCGATTTTTGTTTTACTTAATGCATTTCCCCTCTTCTCTGCATTTTTTTTTAAATATGTTTTGTTGCCGTATTACTTATTAATAGTTTTGGTTAGTTCTGTTTTCGCGATTTGTTACCTTTTTCTTTTTTACCTTCTAATTTTGCCTTTCTTTTTCATATTTCAGCTTTTTTTTACGTTTTCCTAGTTTTTCTTTTTTTTCTGCGTTTTTTTTTTATATTTCTGCTATACTCTCCTTTGTTGTTGTTTTTGCATGTCGATTCTCTTCTCTGATTTTTGTTTTAATATATCCGAAATTTTTATCGCGATTTTAGTTCCTCATTAATTGGTAATATTTCTCATATTTTTTGGGCGTCCTGTCCTTTTGTTTTTGCGATTTGTTACCGCAATTTTTTAGTTTGCTTTCAATTTCATTTGTTTTTTGTTTCCATCATTTTCTAAATTCATTTTTCTCGCTACTCATTTACGTTTGATAATTTTTTTATTTCTGCGTTTTTTTTATATATTTACACAATCAACTTTATCATATTTTTTTAAATTCGATTTTTGTTTTGCGTTTTGCTGATTTTGTGATTTTTTTTCTGTTTCCTATGTTTTCGCTATATCCAATGATAATTTTTAAAATATTTCGCGCACCCTGTGTGATAGACGAAAACTGGAAATCTCTCTCGACACGGTTTACGATACTGTTCAAATCAAATTATTGCATTTTTAACAGTTTTTCATTTATCCCCAATAATTTGCTCACAAAAACCGAAATTTTTAGGATATTTTAGATTTTTTTTTTGCCCATAAATGGCAGACCCTGTTTATAATTCAGACAATATTCGAAATAGAGGTTATAGCCCTGGATCTCCCACGTTTTCTAATAGAGTAAGTGGTTTTCTAGAAAATACGTGTTTTCTGAAGCCATGCAAATTGAGAAATGGTGATTTTCATTTAGATTTTTTTCAATTATCTCGAACAGTGTAAGGTAAACCGTAAATACAAAAATTGTAGCCCTTGATACGGCCTTTAATAGGCATATATTCTGCAAATTTTGATTTACGGCAAATAATTTACTCCGGAAAAGAACAATTTTCAGAGTCTTTTATATTTTTCTGTATAATTGAATGTATTGAATAGTAACATTTGCTGGGGTTTTGACGTCCCTTTCTTTTGTTGCCGCGGGGTGGGGGGCTCTCGATTTATATAATTTTTATCCTTTTCGCTAATTACGTTTGTTTTCTTATTTTTTTGCTTGCAGACGACGACTCCCGATATCAGAGCCGGAACCCGTCTCCACCACCTCCGCCGCCGCCCCCCGAGACGGACGCCGATGTTACGCCAAACGCCGTCGCCACGCCCGCGACGCCCTAAGACAGGGGGCGGGGCGCGGGCCGCGAAACTAGTGCAATTATGGGTGCAGTGCGGGACGCTGGGTGAAAATCGGTGAATCGTTAGCGACGCCACTGGCCCGTCGGGTTATTTCTCTTTTTTTTCCCGAATCGGAGCAATCTCATGTTGGGGGGGGGCGGCGGGAGGGTCACGCCGCGAAATAGTACAAATATAAACTATTTATGTGTGGGGATCGGTGGGCGGGGTACGAACCGAAACCCTCGGGATATCGTCTTATTTTTCTAAGTTTCTCATTGCCGTCGGTTTAATGTCGCCCAGTACGTTATAATTTTTTTTTTTTTGTTTTTGAATCTATTTTTTTACGTGCGCCCGTCTGCGTGTGTGTGTGTGTGTGTGTGTGTGTGTGTGCGCGTGTGCGTGTCGTGAGCGCGAGCGCCGTCACTCCCGGGCCGCCCTGTACATACAGATTGTTATTTTTCGCCCGCCAGGGCGGCGCACGCCGCTGTACATAGCTATGACAAGGCCCCGCCGCGCGCGTAGAATGTGAGCCCCGCGCGTCCGTCGCGGTTTTCGCATTTTGTCGGGTCGCCGGATGCGAAATTGACGTTTTGGGAAGTTCGCGAACCAAAAAAAAAAAAAAAAACGCGAAATGTGGAGGGGGGCGTTTTGAAAAAACGCGCCCCCCACTGTCGGCCGCAGGTTCGTCATCCACGAAAAAGGAAAACAATTGGGATTTGCAAGTAAAATCGCGATTGTTTGAAAATTAAATAAATTTTTTTGGTTTCTGAGGAGGACCATAGGTACGTTACTGATTTTTTTTACAGGATGTTAAAACTTAAAAAAGTAACGTGTATCAAATTTTTATTAGATTAGATACGAAAACAATAATTAAAAAAGTTGCACTTTCAGTGGCTTATTCAAAGTGAATAACAAAAGTTGCGAAAAATGTCAGCGGCGTAGATCATTTCTTGAAATAGTAAACGTTTAGTTCCTAAGAAAGACTATGCCGTGTTCCAGTGTCGTCCCTAATTGATCTTTATGGGCAACGGTACGCTACTGATTTTTTGTTTTTCGATAAATGCTTAGTTCTCGTGATAGAGGGTGTTAAACTTTTAAAAGTAACGGCATTTATAACAGAGTGCGTTTCGTCGTTTTCTTTGCTATTTATTTTTCTAGAAATGTGTGTCAAATTTTGATTAGATTAGATACGAAAACGAGAATTAACTAAGTTGCACTTTCATTGTCTTAGTCAAAGTATAATAACAAAAGTTGCGAAAAAAGTCAGCGGCGTAGAACATTTCTTGAAATAGTAAACGTTTACTTTCTAAGAAAGACTATGCCATTTGTTCCAGTGTCGTCCGTAATTGATCTTTATAGGTAACAATACGGTACGCTACCGATTTTTTTTTTTTAATGCTTACGTCGCTTCCGCCGTTTTCTTGATTATTTATTATTTAAGTACTATGTGTATCACATTGGCCCAAAAATAAAATGTTCATGAAAATACGTATTATCAATTTTCATGATTTTTATTAGATTAGATGCCAAAACAAGAATTAAAAAAGTTTCTAGTGGCTTGTTCAAAGTAAATAACAAAAATTGCGAAAACAGCGGCGTAAATCGCTTCTTAAAATGTTAAACATTAAAAAGAAAACGTAAATTATAAAAATGTTAAATATTTTTTGGCGAATTTTGTTAAAATTTGGCAACGCAATGTACAGCAATTTTTCCTTAATTGAGATAAAAATTGAAAGTATCGAAATATTTTTTTCTTCAATACATACGTACTTAGTTCGTAAGGACTACCTAACGCCAGTGATTTTTTTTTAGGTAAATGCATGATACAGGGTATTAAAATAAAAAAAACACTTGTAACATAGTGCAAAAATCCTTAAGTCGTTTTTTTTTTTTGGTTATTTTTTTATAACAAGTTTACTGTGTATCAGACCGGTCCCAAAAAATAAAATGTTCGTGAAAATACGTTTTGTTAATTTTCTAGATTTTGATTTGTGCTGAAGCATTAAAAACGTTACTTGGTGGCTTGTTCAAAGTAAATAACAAAAATTGCGAAAAAACTCAGCGGCGTACGTCGCTTCTTAAAATGTTAAACATTAAAAGAAAACGTAAATTATAAAAATGTTAAATATTTTTTGTCGAATTTTGTTAAAATTTGGCAACGCAATTTGCAACAATTTTGCCTTAATTGAGATAAAAATTAGAAGTATCTATATAATTTTTTTCGAAACATACTACGTACTTAGTTCCTAAGGACTACCTAACGCTAGTGATTTTTTTTAGGTAAATGCATAGTTTTCATGGTACAGGGTGTTAAAATAAAAAAAAACACTTTTGTAACATAGTGCGAAAATCCTTAAGGCCTTTTTGTTTGGTTGTTTTTTTTTTAAAACAAGTTTACTGTATATCAGACTGGTCCCAAAAAATAAAATGTTCATGAAAATACGTATAGCCGGATTTACTTCAAATTATACGGGGTGATGTAAGAGGAGGTGCTCTGCCTCCATAAAATATTTTCAAATAAGCAAAGTTGCCGCTTCAACGTAGAGGTTTGAACCTTTCAAGAAATCCGATTGATGTTGTGTTAGATGGAACATACAACATAGAAATGAGAATGTGTCTTGGGACAACGCGGTTTATTGAGTTATTTCAAGATAGCGCACCCTGTATACTTACCATCTCTTACCGTCTTTGAAATAAAAATTAATTTTCATGATTTTTTACCTCCTTTAGACGGAACGAACCCCATTTTCATTCAGTTTTAGTGTCCAACCATCCAGCCCTTTTTCGAAAGTCAATAATCGATCAACCGAGACTGCAGATTCCTTCCTGTCAAATTCCACACGCTTTTCCGTGAACAGGGTGCCAATTTAAAAGATCGTACTTTATTAGATTTTATGAGATTAGGAAAACGGCGAAATAGTTGAAAAGAAACTAAAATTAAATAAAAATGGGATGTTGTCATGCGCGAAATTTTCTTCGAAATGACGGTGTTGGCCATTGATATTTTATAAAAATCACGAGAGTTAAAATTAAAAACGGAAGAATATGCATTCTGTGCTATAAAGAAACTCGATAAACCGTGTTTCTAACGTACAAGAATGAATGAATGATTTATTAGGATTTTTCCGATTGTCCAAATTGCTTAAAAATCAAGGAAATTATTTTTGCATTTCCATAGACGTACTAAACCAAACCTGACACCCTGTATAGTTTGAAGTAGACCATTGATCCGTTCCGTTTAGTTCACGGATATTTTTTGCAATTCCTGTTATCTACTATAAACAAGTTTTTTGACTTTTGAGATGTTTTCGGAAAATTGACTAAACCTATTTTTGTAAACATTTATTTTTTGCATTTTTTGGAAACGTAAGTATTTCGGACCTATTTTTTTTTTGGATGACGGGTCTCCAGCTACGCTTTTGAAATTTTTTTGATTAAAAAATTTTTGTGGTGGACCTTGATTGTGGTTAAAAAACGCCATTTTGGTATTCCCAAAATGCCAGTGCTGCATCTCGAAGGTTTCGAAAACTAAAGGGGGGAGCGACTCGCCTTCTACACGCCCTGTATATTATGTACATATATAAATAGTGTCTATTTATCTAAAAACAGAAAAAAAACAGTGAGAGAGAGGAAGAAAATTTAAATAGTTGGGCGTCTTTGTTGTGTTTATATTTTTCCATTTATTTATTATTCGGATCAAAAAATCGAAGAAAGGAACGGTGGGAGAGAGAGGAGAGAAATTTGATAAACCGTATTGTTGATTGTAAAGTATAAATAAAATATTTTCTCGCCCTAGCGGCGAGAATTGTTACGTTTAGCGTCGCGGCGCGAGCGGGTGGGGGGCGGCGCCGCCTCCCCTTCGGTACGTTACGACGACGTCAGTATTATGTTTTTTTGGGGTGATGGTGGGGGGGGCGGTGCGCGATCCGGACCCTTCTCGAACGCAAAACGATATAAATTTTTACTATTTTACTATGTAACACAGCTGTATATAATCGATGTTAGTATGATTTGTGTACAATTAAAATAACTCATTTAAATTTGACCGTTTGCGTTTTATTCTCGTGACGTCACGACGCGCGTGGAAGTTTTGAGGTTATACAAGAATTGACAGCATCTGACGTAGTTTAAAAAGGCGTGGCGAGTGGATCCAAAAGGCCAAGTGTCCGTTTACAGTTTCCGGTGTAATTTGTCTCGAAGGCTTTTGGCGGAAATTATTGAGAATTTAAATTTAAAAAAAATTAAATATTGTATTACGTTTATTCATGATCTAATTACTGTTTCCGGTATAGTTTGTCCCTAAGTATATCGTCTGGGCCTTTGACGGATATTATTGAAAATTGAAAATTTTTAGGTGTTCTAAAAATATAAAAATTAAATATATTATGTTTATTGATAATGTAATAAAATCGCGTTAGGATCCTCTTTAAAACCCATTTAAACCTATTACCGGTATACTCTGTCTCAAAGTAGATCGTCTTGGTTTTTGATGGAAATTATAGAAAATTGGAACTTTCAAGGTATTTTAAAAATATGGAATTGTTTATTTATAACATAATAAAATCAGGTTATCTCCTTTTAAGAGCCAATTAATCCGGTTGCTGTTTCCGGTATACTCTTTTAAAAATATAAACATTAGGTATTATATAATTTTTAATTATAATATAATAAAATCCGGTTTACGGTATACTTTGTCTCAAGCCATCTCGAATTTTAAAGAAACTTACAGTGACCACCGTTTTAAAGCAAATTTAATTAGATACGTTCCACTCTATCTCTGGGGCTTTTCCTAGGCCATCAAACGTGCAATGACTAACATGATAGCGATTGAATATCTTGCCAGCAGATGTCTTGTGATACAATGGCAAACAAATTATTTTTTCTACTCCCGTCTGTAAAATACTTAATTACGCACCTATTAAGCGTGCGGGAAGCGTCGTTGTACCACGTCGTCAGTTTCCTTTCCCACGAATCCGAGCCACTTCGGACATTTCCGGGATTTTACCGCACGGGTTCGGGAGCAATCGAATGTTTTCGGAGATATTTCCCACGCTTTGAATTTTGGCGTTTGTCTATTCTGACAGTCATGTCAATGAATGTATTCGTATTGTTTTGCGAAAATGTAACCAAAAACTAACGGTCGTAGAAAAAGTATAGTATGCAACAGGTTCGGTAAACTGTTTAACTCACTCGTTATTATGTCAAATAAACTCGTGAGTCAAATGCTGTTTATCGCACTTGTTGCATAATGTACTATTCTGAGAAAAAAAAACAACGATATGATTTTTTTCCGTCATTAGATTGTCAGATAAGAACCCAACAACCCAGCAAAAACCGCATCTCAATACCTTTATTAAAGAATCTAATTCCCGGTAAATTACAAATTTGTGTCCCTAAAAATATCAATTCTGCTCCAGAAATATCCGTTTGTTCTTCGTCGCTTAAGGAAATTTGTAAACCATTCCAATGATTTTGTTTATTTTACGTTTCATGATTTTTTTTAATGAATAATGTGAACAACATATTTTTGTACCTTATTTTGATATCAAAATTATTTTATTAAGGTTAATATAATATTAAATTTTAAGTAGTACTTGAAGTGCTCCAGATAGTTCTTGCCATATTGCTTAGGTTAACCGGCAGTGGGCCAATGTCCCATTTACATGTCGAAGAAGAGTTCATTTGTAAATGACAGACGCAAACTGTCGTCAATGTTGATTTATGATTTATTTACAAATTCATATTTATGTACTTATTGGATAGAGGTTGACAATATAGTTTAATACGATGTCGACGTTTTCGGTGGCCCAAGAGGGCCCCGTGAACGCGTTGGCGTTAAACCGGGACAATAATCAAGTCGCCATCGGGGGTCGCAACGGTAAAATTCGTCACAGTAATTAACTTTTCGACGTTCGTTTCGCCGTTGTTGCAGTTTTCAAAGTCTATCACATCGAAGACGACAAATTCCAAGAAATCTGCAATCTCAGGAGCTCGAAGCACTTGAGCCTCGGATTCTCTTGCAACGACGTTTCATGGTGCACGATCGACGGTATTAATTGCGTTTCGACCGGCGCGAAACTAACCGACCCAATCCGTAGATCATTATTTGGCAACGGCCGCCACGAACGGCCACGTGTGCGTCTGGAATTTGACCAAAATGGGCAAAGCGATGCAGGAGCAGGACTATCAGGATCACAAGAGGACCGTCAACAAAGTTAACTTCCACGCCACGGAGGCTTACAAGCTTATATCGGGCTCGCAGGACGGCACCATGCGTTATTTCGATATCAGGACGAAAAACGCGGTCGCTGTCTTTCAAAGGTTCACTGCCGCTGATTTTCATTTCAACATAACCTAATTCAAAGTGTATAGTAATACGGAGAGTGTGCGGGACGTGCAGTTCAGTCCCCACAACCCTTACGTGTTTGCCGCCGTGTCCGATAACGGTAGCGTCCAACTGTGGGATGTGAGGAAACCTGAGAAGTACCAGCAACAGTATACGGCCCATAGCGGGCCAGTGTTCGCTTGCGACTGGCACCCCGAAACGATGTGGCTCGCCACAGCGAGCAGGGATAAAACCATCAAGGTTGTACTAAAACTTCACTTTTTTCGAGGGTGTTAACTCTTCGGATCTGTATTTGGGTGTCCACTGAGAGTTTAGCGCCAAAACTTTATAAATTTTTTCTTCAGGTTTGGGACCTGATCTCGAAACCCACATTGGAGTATACGATCCATACTATGGCGTCGATAGGCCATGTAAAATGGAGGCCCCAGTATAAGTACCATATCGCCAGCTGCGCCATAGTCATCGACAGCAGCATTAACGTGTGGGACGTGCGCAGGCCTTACATCCCGTTCGCGTCTTTCAACGAGCACAGGGACATCGCCAGTGGCGTCGCGTTCCGCGGGGATCCAAACATATTTTTGAGCAGCGGCCGTGTGAGTCGGTTGATTTTTTTTCTCTGGATTAACAATAGATTTTTCTTTCGTTTTGACTATACCACAGATCGCGTAAATCATTAATAAAATTCCTGTTGTTATTAGCATACAGTGTCGTCAAACTAATTAGAAGTGATTGTTTACGATAATTAGAATTATTGGTACCAAGTAATTTGGTTAAGTGTTTCGAATATTGTTAAGATTTATATTTATTATTTTCACAATAAGTTTGAAGAATAATTTTATTATTAAAAACAGCAGTGCATTTTCTTAATTTAATGTTAATCTTCGTTCGAATTTCTGCAGATAAGATTGATGTACGTTCGCAAAAGTGTTTTATCTAAAGTGAGAAACAAATTATTATTATTATTAATTAAATAATTGTCATTATTCTGTCCAAAGCGAATGGCTTGCCCAATAGAAAATCTGAAATGACGATCGTGAAAAGAAAGTTAGGTTAATTCAGATAAATTATCTGAGGGTATTCCATTCATTCCACAAGAGACTTGCAGTAAAATATTCCTAGAAATGCCGACAATCATACTGAAACCACAACTAAACTTAAAAATATCGATGGCAATAGTCTTCATTACGACTTATATAATATTTTAAGCATAAATATTAGAAAATTAAATCTCATTTGTTTTAAAAAGAAAATTAAAAGAGTACAACAGACGCAAATATATTCAGTGGTTAGCAGAGCTTTGGTTAGTTTTGGTATAGTATTAATTACATCAGAGAAAACCGATTTTTTTTTATCACGTGACCGCAGATTGAACTCCCAGTCCCGCCCACTTCCGTCATTTGGTTTTAAAATTTATTGGCAGAGGAAGAAAACGATATTATCCCCTTAATGCAATTTTTTACAGAAAAAGGCTTGATTATTTTAAATGAAATATAAAAAGTTGTTGGCGTAAAATAAAGAATGTTCGTTTGAAGTGCTGAAATATAATCCAATGAAAATTGTATTAATTAATGGATTCTTTTCCATTTTAGGGGTAATTTAGGTTTCATATCAAAATACTGTTCTTTGTTTAAACAAATTGTCTAAATCTACTATTACTTACGATGACAGAATGAGCTTTCTTCTATCTATAGGAGGTTCTACGGTTGCTTCGTTTACATTAGATTTTTCCTTAGTCAGACCATCTTTGAATGTCTTGCGAGTTTTTATTTTCCACGTTCGTCTTTCCATCGCACTTCTGATCTTCTACATCATCTTTTTGCTGAATACATTTCAGATTTCCCTATTCCATCTCATCCTCAAGGCATTCGTTATCCATATCTATTTAACGCCTGGTCAATAGATTCCAGAGCACTGGTTCAAATCGTTGTTTTATGGTCTTCATATCATTGGTCTTTCTATAGATCGTTCGGTTTTTCTTATTCTGTCTAGATTTGTTCTTGGGCACCAGATGTAGCGCCGCAGAAGTGCTCTTAGTGTTTTTAGTTGTAAAGGAATTCTCCGATTCTTCAAGGCATAAGAGAGTTGCTTCTTATCTGTCTATTTAGTTCAACGGTCTGGTATTCCTTGCTTGATTGGAAGTCTTGACTTGAGCCTTGAGCAAGCAAGGAATACCAGACTGTTGAACTAAATAGCCTAAATAGCGATAAAAGGGAAATTGGACGATAGTTGTTGAAATCTGAGGGATCATCTCTCTTGTCTTTGCGTTTTCCCATTGTCGTGATATTTTAGATTCTTGTGATCACTTGCCGAAAATGATACTCAAGTATTCCTTAATTCTTTCGCTCATGGGGTCTTGTTTCCTTTCATTTCAGTTATTGCTTTTTTTTTTGTTTCCACTGCGAACATGTATCTATGTACCTGGACGATTCTGCCTAAATGACTGGTCAGTTCGTTTCAGGACAGTATGCTTTACCACCATTCGTTCGGGGACGCGCAGAGGCCCGCCAGCAAAGCGAACCTGCACGGTCTCACCGTCAACAGTAAGGGAGAGGTCACCCAGGCGATAAAAATCAATACCGCCCCCATGGTCAATAACGGTAGCCACAGCTCGTTGACGAAGGCTGTGGGGATCAAGAGGTGAAGTGCCTTTGCAAAACCCGCAATTCGGTAGTGTACAGGGTGTTATCGTATAATTTGACAAACGAGTTTAAAGATTGAGAGACGAAAAGGGTTTTGCCCTTTTCCAAGGAGACTTCCACGGGCCATTCTATTTGCAAATCTACTAGATTCCACCTGTTGGCTTCTTCAGAGCTTAACTGAAACCAGCTCTCATTCTACTCTTATATGCAGCTTATATATTGTTTGAGGGGGGCGGAGCTAAAGGAGGGGCATGACCCTTGTTTTGAATGACTGATTCTCATATTGGTGAACGATTATATATATATATATATATATATATATATATATATATATATATATATATATATATATATATATATATATATATATATATATATATATATATATATATATATATATATATATATATATATATATATATATGTATATATATATATATATATATTCTCAAATTTTTTGTTGGTAGAAGATTTAATTACATGCAAGAATTTTAGTTTTATCGAATAAGATATGATGTTCGGTGTTTGGCAACAGCTGATGAGTTTATTTGTGTATTATTGTAAGGCTCTTTCGTGTTCTTTGAGCCCAGTTGATATTTTTCGTCCGGTCTCTGCAATGCATTCTTTGCCGCATATGCACGGAATGCTGTAAACTCCTGGCGTCTCAAATGGAATTTTGTCTTCGACGGACCGAAGATGTTGAGAGACTTTTGGACAAGTGGTAATCCTGGTTTTGAGGAAGATCTTGACCATGAGGCCAGACAACAAAAGAATCATTAACATAGCGTTTCCATAATTTTGGTTTTAATTAGAAGATGTCAGATACACAAAAATAAAATTGTAATCAATTCTTCTACCAGCGAAAAATCCGAGAATCTATAGAAATTTATAAGCAACTAAAGAACCTGATCGGCGACTCAGGTCTTTGCCTTTCGCCCATACGGCTAAGGGCCCTAACCAATGTTCGCGATCCTGCTTTAGCTCCGCCCCCCTCAAACCATACATAAGCAGGTACAGAGTAGAATGCGAACTAGTTTCGATTGAGGTCTGAAAAAGCCAACAGGATGATTGGCGAAACGTCAGCAAGTTCGATACAAGAGCAATACAGAAGATGTGTAATCAGTAGGAATTTTTTCCTTAAAAAATTACAATTTTTATTTGACAAATGCAATGTTTTCCTCTACTTGGATAAAACTTGCTATTAAATAATTTCTTAGTACTCTAAGAAAAGACAACAACCATAAATAACAAATAAATTGATCTCATTTTTCATGCTTTTCGGTTTGGTTTTTTCATGGTAACAATTCTACCCTACCCTACGGTTTTTGGTTAGTTTTTTGTGGAAATTCTGGTTAGTTTTGGTTAGTTAGAATAATTTTTTAAAAATCTTTGTTTCGTTCATTTCTACCTGAATTAATATTTCAACAAAGGCCCAGATTTTATCTTTTTTTTTAATGGCCCATTTTTGTATCTGGTAGGCAAATCATCAGTTTTGAACAACCCTGTATAATGTAGAATTAATTTCGATATTAGGAAATCCTGTTCGATACCTCCCTATGATGTGTCCAAGATTTCAAGCTGTGTTTTGGTCAAAAAGAGAAAATCATTAGAGAGCCATCCAGTGATATTTTTTGATGACACAATATTTCCTGTAGGTGTTCAGGGTGTTGAATAATTTTAAAAAAGGCATATTTTTTTGAAAGACCCTGTATAATGGAGGAAAAGAGAAAACTTGCTGCACCACACTTTGGCCCATCTTAAAAAAGTCTATCGGTTGTTAAAATTATACGAAAAAAGATTAAAACGCCCCGCGGAACCTAAAATTGTCGGGGCCCGTCGTTCACCGAACATCCCGTGACGTAGGAAAACGTCGACGTCACAAACGGCCGACACGTTTCATCAAGCGGTCAGCAACATGTTCGAGTTCAAGCGCAGCAACTGCAAAAACGGCGACGAGGCTCTCACGTGTCTCGGCCTAGCGAAAAACTATCTGCTACACGGTCGCAGCGTTTCGGAACTGTGCGAGCACAATTCCGCCGTCGCCAGGCAATTCGGCAAGGACGAGGTGAGTCTAACGTTCAGTCCGTTCCAACCATCGTTGGTGATCCCTGTTTGACCCTTCGTTTGGGTTCAAGTGATATTGCGATTTTTAGGGAGATTTAAAGAAATAAAAAGTGGTTTATAGTGATAAAATGGCGTAGAATGAGAAAATTTCAGAGAGGTTTAGGGAGACATTGTGATTTTTAGAGAGGTTTTGAGCAATATAAAGAGATTTAAAGCGATTAAAAGAAGTTTAGAGTGATAAAAAAAAGCTTAGAGGGAAAAAGTTTAGAGAGCTGGAAAGGTTTGGGGAGATACTGTGATTTTCAGAGAGATATAAAGGCGTTTAAAGCGATAGAAAGAGATTTAGAGAGATAGGAAGAGGTTTAGAGTGATAAAAAATTAGAGATATTGTGTTTTTTAGAGATATAAAGAGGTTTAGAGCAATAGAAAAAGATTTAAAGAAATAGAAAGAAGTTTAGAGTGATAAAAAAAGACTTAGAGGGAAAAAAGTTTAGAGAGATAGAGAGGTTTAGGGAGATATGTGTGTTAGAGAGATAGAAAGAGGTTTACAGCGATAGAAAGAGATTTAGAGAGATAGGAAGAGTTTTAGAGTGATAAAAAAGCTTACATGGAGAAAAAATTAGAGATATTGTGTTTTTTAGAGATATAAAGAGGTTTACAGCAATAGGAAAAGATTTAAAGAGATAGAAAGAAGTTTAGAGTGATAAAAAAAGACTTAGAGGGAAAAGAGTTTAGAGAGATAGAGAGGTTTAGGGAGATATGTGTGTTAGAGAGATAGAAAGAGGTTTAAAATTATAAAAAGGCTTACAAGGAGAAAAAATTAGAGATATAGAGAGGTTTAGGGAGATATAAAGAGGTTTAGAGAGATAGAAAGAGTTGTAGAGAGATAGAATGGGGTTTAGAGTGATAGAAGGATATTACTTGATTTCTGCCATATACATTGTCAATTTGCGGAATTAGCTTGATGTTTTTTAAATTGGTAAGAACCACGACATTGAAAACTGTGACTGCTGATTATATCTTCGCAGCAAAAGTTTATAGAGAGTCACAACAAATCAAGAAAATATTCCGAAAGACACATAACTAAAACCGGCCATTAAGTGTGTTTAGATTAAGCAAAGATAACCAAAAATGGCGCCATTTCAGAAAGGTAACTATATGGAAGGATTTAAAAAGATATAGAGATGTTTAGAAATATGGGGTTAGAATAGGTTTAGAAGAAGAATTTTTTTATTAATCCCATATTGTACAATAATGATACAATTGCAGCCTGTCAATATAAGGTAAAATACAAAAACAAAATGTAAAAAGTGTAAAGGTGTAAAAAAAACGCATTTTATAAATAACACAGTAGTGAACAATAACAAATGTAAAGGTCAACAACACTAACACGGAGTATAAAAATCGCACAGAAAGTATAGTATAGTATGCTATGATCCTCACATATTTCAGTAAGCCAGGGATTTTAATTTATTTTTTTTATTTTGATAGAATACTCGTCCACACTATAGAAACAATATTCAATAAGCAACACTTTAATATTTGTTTTGAACACCTGAAAAGCCTGTACCTAACCGACAGCATATTGTACAAGTTAATGTTTAAAGAATTTCCATCTCCATCTCCCACAAGCTTACTTATCGCTTGTATGGTAGAGCGCCCCTCCCTGTTCATTCCCAAAGATATCCCCAAAGATATCCTGCTGCACAGAAAAATTAACTATTTGTTGTTTTATAACCCTTGGATATGGAGCTGTAGTCTCCGGGATTGTTAATGTCACCGTTCTTGAAGATTGAATTAACTTTAGCAAATTTTAAAGTATCTGGAACAATGCCATGTTGAATGCACTTAGTAAAAAAGAAGGTAAGTCTAATTAGTAAATTTTTAGTAAATTGACATTGATTTCATAAGCGTCAGAGCAACCAGAGTTTCATAGGCTGAGAATCGATACTTTTACCTCTAATTCAGTAACAAAATTAAGTGCAAAACAACTTTCATTAAAGGGAATTTGACTAATTAAACCACTTTGAAAGTCCGTATCAATATCAATCAGCAGTAAGACAAATAGAAAGAGGTTTATAGAGGTAGAGGAAGGTCGCGAGAGTAAGCATATATTCGTTACGTTTCTTCTTCTTCTTGACATGAAACGAATTTAAATTTAACTTTATTGACGTTAGATCGCAAACATTTGGAAGATATTCAAGACGATCTACGGCGAGGAGTTCGTCCAAAACTCGATAAACAATCTGAACAGTGGCGGCGCAGGGGACGACGTCGCGACGGTGATCGAGACGCCGCTGGGCAACCACGAGCGTAACATCGGGGTCGAGCCGGGGTCGGAACCGGATCAAAAATCGAAGGGAGGCGACACCCCGGGCGCCCAGTTCAGCGGCGGGGACGAGGAGACGGAGAACGAGGACCAACCCGACCACGCGTCCGCGAACAGTGCCTTTCCCAACTATCTCAACGTCAGAAACGGCTGCCTGCCCAAGGGCGATTTTTCCTTCGGCGAAAACGAGCTCGACGTCGAATTGGACGGCGTCGGCCCAGGTGAGTCGCAGAATAAACTTGAGACAGATGCGACGGTTTAATGTACCGTGCGTCGATTTAATTGGATGTAACTTTTTCGTTTTTAGAGATATCGAGCTAATTACAATGATGTTACACACTTTATATTTTAGTCCACTTGTTTTCGGCTAATCGGCAAAAATAGGAAATTTTTATATAATTTTAAAGACTGACAAATAAAAATATGTTTATTTTGGTATAATTGCAAAGTTGGCAAAGAAGTTTTGCAGAAAACGGTAACGTATTAAATGCTATAAAGGTATTCCAGAACCATAATGTTGTAAATGAAGAAGTTTCCTCTTTTACTAGAGTATATCGGCAAAAATAGGAAATTTTTATATGACAAGACACGCTAAAGTAAAAAATTCTTTCACTGTCCTAAATACTGCTGCTCGTGACCACCGTTTTCCTGAACAGATTTGTCATACACTATAATAATTTTCCACTGCGCAGACTCACACCGACCAGTAGTGGAGTTCCTAATTTACAGATTTTTGAATTAATGCGGTCTTTGTAATTTACTTTATACGTAACCAAAATCCAACACTTTATAACACTTATAGTATGTTAAAAAATGCCTTCTCAGTCAAAAGAAAAAGAAGGCGAGTTACTTGTAATGATAATGGAGAACTTGACGTCTTGTTAGTTGAGAATTTTAGTCACTGGTATTGGTATAAAAATTAAAATGTATTAGTTCGAATTTCGGAAAATAAGTTTAAAAATAATTTTTTTATTGTTGCGTTATCAGCTTCAACACTACAATAAATTTTATGAATTTATTTACTCAATTGTCGGGTAAAAATTTGACATTATCATTTTGTTGGAAAATAGTCAGAAAGAAGGGCATATTTTGGAAAAGTAAGGTAAAAATAGGTATATGACACACTTGATAACTGTTAAGAAAATCAAGATAAAATAATGCTAATATCAAATACACTGTTTAGCGTTATAGCATGTTTGTTTTGGTGTCAATGTAACAGACATCAATAGGAATTGAATTTTCTTGTGAAGTTCTACTGGATTGTGATATTTTTCCAACGACTTTCATTCGGAGCGGCGAAACTTCGTTGGCGAGGACGTTGTATGTTGTCGTTGTATGCAGATTTCCATAACGGTTTCCAAATCTACAACCACATCACGCCGCGATTCAGTCAGGACTGGACCCTGCCCAACGAGGCGTTCCCCGTGAGGCACGAGATAACCGACCAGTCGCCGCCCCCCGAACAGTTTCCCAACCATTTCCACGCCCCCGACCTCCACGAGGAGACCCACACCGTGCAGTACGACGACCAGCCGCCCGGGCTGCTCACCTTGTCGAAACCGCCCAAGAAACGGATATGGGACTCTGCCGAGATAGTGATCGACGCCCTCAAGCACTACGCCGACTTGGGGGACACTCAGACCTCCGCGACCGTTTTGATCGTCTTGGGGGACAGTAGGCGTTACCTTTCCGGTAAGTTAGGGATACATACGAGGGCAGCGCCAAAATTCACTACTGGAAAAGTGTTTGTTGTGTGCTAAAAAAGATAAAATCTCCTCAAATAGGACAAATAGACACATTCAAATACCAATTTTTCACTGGTTGGAACGTATTCGGAATTTTTTTTTTCTGTTTGTCCGTTCTCCGTTCTCGTCCTTTTATTTTTCCTAAATAACTTTCGAACTCTTAGAGCTACAAAACAGAAATTTGCTTCCTTTTTAACCCTCCACGAGGCACATAAGCTTGTAAGAATCCGACGCCGGCATCCATCTTTTTTCGCGATTTTCGACTGTTTTTTGGACCTTGCCGTGAAACACGATAAGTGTCCGAAATTTTAAGCAATCGACTTCATATTCGGCACATATATCCAGCTTTACCCCGTGACGGAACCTATTGAAAATGGGGGGGCCATCAACATCATTTATCAAAAACGGTTTACAAGACCGAAATTATTCTTGAACCAGAAGACGCAGAGGAAACGACTCCATAAATTTTAGTTCTTGAGAATTTTTCAAAAATATACAGGGTGCGCCGAAAATTAAAAAAAAAACAGAAAATTGGGTACCCTTATTATTGAAAATTGGCAATAGTTTCAAGTCTGTGGTTTAGATGTCAGTTTATTTTACATGACGATATAGCCCATATAGACAGCTTTAACTTTTGTATTTACGGTTTTTAAGTATTGTACAGGGTGTTCGCGATATAACATAATAAGTATTCCAAATTTGCAGCTACCGACTTCAGACTTGGGAGAGAAGTAGAAGTCTGGACCCGCATTTAGACTCTTTAAATTGGGAGCAATAAAATAACACGAAGTATGTTTTTTTTTAATTTTTATTATTTTTTTGGTTATTTTGGCATCCAGAAAAACATCTTATCCTCCAAAGCTATTCATCCTATAGCAAAAATTTTACATTCGTAATACGTGGGAAAGCCGGCGTTATAACTTTCGTTTCACACATTTTTTCTATTATATACAAGGTGTTTTAGTGATGGAGAAAAATCTAAAAGACCCTGAAAATTGTTTTTTTAGAAAGTAAGTAAGTAAGTAATTGTTAAGCGTATATCAAAATTCGTACAAACAATAGCTAATCACGTACGCTGTTCGAAATATTTGAAAACATCCATATGAAAATCGCTGATTCTCGCCCCCAATCTAGACGCGATGACGTCATTTACTATTACCACGTACTTTTTTCAGAAACAAATATTTCTTGAAAACCACTTACTCCATTGAAGAAAATCAAATACCAGGAAACGTGGGAGATCCAGGGCTATAACCTCTATTTCGAACATTATTTGAATCATATACAGGGTGTGTCGTTTATGGGCAAAAATATCAAGAACATCCAAAAAATTTCCGGGTTTGTTGGTAAATTATTGGGGATAAATGAAAGACTGCTAAAAATCCATTAATTTGATTTGAACAGTATCGTAAACTGTGTCGAGAGAGAGTTTCAGGTTTCGTTTGATTTAGGACTGAATGAGGCGCTGCAAGAGCACTGGTTGCTCGGCTACATCGAGCTGCTGAACCGTTACAAACTGTGGGACGTCGCGACGCAAATCATTAAATTGTCGTGGCTGCCGTCGGTCAATCAGCTGAACAACCAAAGCACGACAGTCAACACGAACTGCGGAAAGTGTATGAAGCCGTTGCAGAGGGTCGGTTGGTTGTGCGACAGGTGCCATTCGACCGAACACGGTCTGTGCAGCATCTGTCACCAAGTGGTAAAAGGGTTGTACGTGTGGTGTCAGGGGTGCTCGCACGGCGGTCACATCGCTCACATGAAGCAGTGGGTGTCGCAGTATAAAACTTGTCCGACAGGGTGCGGCCATAGATGCGAGTACATTTAGGGAATTGTTATTTTTGGCGGTTGTACAATGTTAGGTAATTTATTTACGCGAATGAGATTGTTTACTTAAAACGCGTTTTATTTCAACCTAAACCGAACCGAAAGTTTATTCCGTCTGATAATGGAATATGCACCCCACCCTGATAAGCTTCAAAGCGCCCTCTCGCGGTGAGTATCGAACGCGCTATATAGTCAGGCGATCGTTTCTAATTTTTGGCGGATGCGCCGGGTCGCTCCTCCGTTCATTGCCAACTTTGGGAGTCGACATGTCAATCTACAAGTTTTGCTTCTTATGAGACCACAGTTTGCGTTAAGTGGTTAGATGGAGGGTTTCGCAGCAACCACAATTATTTTCACAATCAGAACCTAATGACTTAGTGAGCGACTGGACTTCGAAATAAAAATTTAGTAGCCCAAGACGTTAAAATCTCAGGTTTTGGGAAGACGATTTTGAACAGAATATTTATATGACCGATATTGCTAATATAATAAGAGAAATTGGTATAAACTGTAATTCTGAAACTTGAGGCTTTTTATTGACTTATCTGAGAGAAGCTTTAAACCTGTTACTTCTGTATCTGTTGTTCATTCTGTGCAAATGAAAACCTGCAACTACTGCTTGAGGAAATCAAATATAAGAACCATGGATCGTTGATTTGTGGTGACAATGATGGTGAGACTTCCACTAGTCAGGATGTACAAGCTACCTCCGTTTTTTGTGTGAGTGGGACAGTAGAAACAGCCAAGCAACATTCGAACAACTATTCGAAAAGGATTCATTTAACTCCCGGATGAAAAACATCAACTTCGGGAGTCGGCTATCTTTCGGCACCTTTCGAAACGTCAATCTCCAATTGCGTCTTGGAACTGTTTCAAATTTCTCCTGACATAATAGCAAAAGGAATTGTATTTAGTTGTGGATGGAACTCGGTACACAAAAAACTAACTGCAGATGCCTAAAAATAATCAGTCGTAGATTTCCTGAACTTCTTCATCCTTCGTCCTGCATATAATGAAGATAACGAAATTACAGATTTCTAACAAATCGGAATGTCGCCACACAAAGTTTAACCGTTCAATTATAGATGGCGACAGTTCATTGCAGATTCCCCAACTAACCGTGGAGCCAAATTTGTGGCTGATCGATCTTGTGATATTATTTAAATGTTCTGCAGCGTTATTTTGATATATAACTACGATTTTATGTGGACACGCGCATGCTCAACAGACATTCGATTTTTTAAATTTTTTAAATTGAAAGCTGCTACGCTTCGACAGAGGGCAGCACGCGTTCTAACCGACATAGTTTACGCCGCTCACGTACAGATGGCGGTACAAACGAAATTGCAGTTTCCCAACTAACCAAGGAGCTAAACTAACAGGAGCTAACATCTTCATAACTAAACAAGGTGCTAATTTTCGCCACCTAGCTATGATAAGAGTTGAGGTGTTATTTGCATGCTGTGCAGCCTAGTTTTCTCTTACGTTTTGTGATGATACGACGCTGGTAGGAGAGATAGGCAAGTGATAACGAAAGTTGATTTTAATTTTGTGTAGAATCTGAATGTGTATTAAAATGTGGATAATGTGATAAAGTGCGGATTTCTAAAACTGATTAGTAGTAGTAGATACACTAAATTTCTCCATCCTCTGTCCTGCGGAGGAAATCATGAGGTGACGAAATTTCAGATTCCTAACTAAAGTTTTGCCGCGCATCGATAGTTGCGCCGTTCGGGTACAGATGGCAAAACCTACAGATTCTCAACTAAACGCAGCGCTGAGTTCGCCGCTCAGCTATATTCAGAGTTGAGATGTGATTTGCCTGTCCTTTGTTTTTTTTTTTCAAAATCCAAATCTTTCCTAAAATATTTTGATGTGCAACGTTGCCAGAAGTTTCGGAGAGGCTCGGCAACGCCGCATTTGAAATATATATCCATCCGTTCGTGAATGTTTCTTCTCCCAGTTCCCCTTCCCCCTCGGAATAATGAATGATACCGCAGTACCGCAATAACCACTTTATTATCGGTTAAACACACACGTCGACACCGGCTTCCATTCTGAAGTCCACTTTTATATACAAATAAAAACAAATGACGTAGAACTACATCTATATATCGAAACGTCAATCGCGTGCGCGTCGTCGCCATTTTACAAGCTGGTCGGTTGGGATTGCGAGCCCGCCGTTCCGTTCCTGGCTCCTCCACGTGACACGTTATCCCTGCTGTCTCCGAATGAGGTTATGTTCGTCCTGCTGGTCATCGTGATGGCGGACGTGGACGCGTCCGTCTTGACCAGTGGTCCGGCGTCGTAGTCGTCGTCCTGCGTCGGACACAGTGACGTGTTTCGCGCGGTCCTGCTCTTTTCGGCCTGCTGTTTCGCCTTTTTCGGGAATACGCTGTTCTCCAGGTGCAGCGTCGCGTTCACGTCCTTGTTGGCGGCGCACGTGCACGCCTTCAGAAAACTCTTCTTGAAGTTATCGCTGAGGAACGCGTAGAGGATCGGGTTCACCGCCGAGTTCGAGTAGCTCAGGCACGAGACCAGCAAATGTAAGGTTATGTTGAAGCTGGAACGTACATGAAAGCCGTATACGATATCTTTAAAGTAGACAAATTTTTAAATTCACGATTACAGCAAACAATAATTCACTATTTCATGAATCTGACAGTTAAATGTTAGTTGTCTAGGGTCTGGGATGTAATACACAAGGTACAGACACGGAATAGAAAAGGATAACTGTCATTTCCCGTCGACAACATTTCTCTGAGATTTTAACATCGTTTTTCTTCAAATTGTGAAATTTAGGAATAACGTGTAATGTCTATCAGACTCAACACTTGTTCCCACCTACTTAAATAGTTTCACTAATATTAAAAAACCCCATGTTCCAATTCTCACAGTTCTTTGTTCAATTCTTTACCACCCCTTGCACCTACTTAATACAGCTTGTGATAGCAGAATCACAGACAAGCAATAAGTTAGATACTCGATATCTTAGCAATGGAATTGGGTTAAAAAAAAATAATTTTTAAGAAGAATTTAATTTCTTCGCATTCGTTAATGATATTTAGTAACGTGTGAAGTTGTTCTTTAAAGGTATCCCAACAATACCACCTTGTTTCTACAACATGTGCAACGTGAATGTAAAGCAGGATAACAGTGGCAAGCGTGGAGTTGCTGTCGGACTCATTGTCATTGGATGTTTGTGGAGAAGTGTATTTTGTGATAGAACGCTTAATATCTCTAATGTGGAGATTATTAGAGAGAAGCGCAGAGTTCTGTCTCCCTTAAACAATATATAAGCTCCGAAGAAGCCAACAGGACGATTGGCGAGGAATCCAAAAGAAGTCTCTTTGAAAAAAAAACAATTATGGTTAAAATGTCATTGCTTCAGAGACTGTATGTGTTTAGTTCCTCGGAAAATGTTTGTAAAATAAAAAACTTTAAGTCTACCGTAACTTTCAACAAAAAATTTCAATACGACTCTGCGTTCTACCTGTTTTCAATCGAATTGCCGTTAATGAAAAGTCGCGGATTATGGGGAGCCTCCAAGTTCGTTAAAGTCGAATTCACGAAATGTGACTCAAAAAGTGTAAGTATAACTTTGAGGTACTAGATATCGCACTGGAAACATCTAAGTGTCATCGCAAGTCTATTAATTGCAGAAAGTTTCGCCCCCCAAATATATAATTATGAAAAGTACCAATTGATAATTTCATTAAAAAACTGTAGGTATGGGAAAACGTAACCAATTAAAAACTAGTATAAAACAAGTCAATTAACAATTAGCTCTAAATGTAACAGAATTAACATTACCATACCCTAAAAAGTGCAGTTTATTGTCTCAAAATTTAAAAAACATTTTGCTAGCAAAAATTGCATGGCCGCTACCGCAAAAAATTCCCCGTTAAAAACATTTAACAGCACTGAGAGAGACTGATTTTGCGTTCTTATGAAAATTAGTCAATTTTTTTCAGAAAAATTATGGCAATGTGAGAATCCGGTTAGTTGGGGGTGACGCATGCGCCAAAGATCCATACCTTCACTACGAAAATGTCATAGCCACCTGTGGCGCATCACTTTTTACCATAGTAAGGCCACTATATTATCTTATAACTATATGGTTCATAACAAAGATTTAAAGAGTGTGAGAAAGAGAGAGAGAGAAATGAAATAATTAGGCAAATTCTCTATCACGATTATGGGCGAGTGTCCTTATCTGATCTGCCCAATGTAGTAAGAAGCAAGAAAGAAGAAGAATATGTGCATGTTCTGTAATATAAAAACTCGAACGAACGTCGGTAATGGGCGAGTGATAATAGCAGTCTTGGCCGACTGTTTCCGACACTGGTGAAGAAGAAAAATGTTATGCGATAAGGTTTGGACTTACGTGCTCATGGTCGAGTTGCTCAGCGCCAGCTGCGATATCCAGTAAGGCAGCCAACAGATGACGTAGACGGTGACGACTGTCAGAACGAGGTTTGTCACTTTTCGGTGCGATTTTTTCTTCTCCTTCGACTTGTTCTTTGGGCCGACGGTCTTCAATTTCTTGATCACCTCGCAGTAGAAGAAGAGGATGAGCGCGAGCGGGATCGCGAAGCTAAACACGAACGTGTACAGGGTGAACACGGTCGCCTGCGACGAGTCGATCTCTTGGTCGATCGCGGTCGAGTTCTGGGTGAAGTTCTCGTCGTCGGAGTTGTCCCACCAGATGACGCAGGAGCTCCTCTCGCCATCCGATATCTCTTTCGCGTGCTCGATGATCGGGATGATGAGGAGGATGCTGCAGCACCACGCGAGGAGCGACACTATTTTTGATATGAACGGGGTGCGCCACTTCGGAGACGATATGGGGTGGCACACGGCGATATATCTGCGTCAAAAAGGGGGCGGAGACGGTAGTTACTTAAAGTCACTCCCGCGTCTCCCGGGGGAAGATTTTGACATCGAAATTTCAAAAAAACAATGGCGCAATGAGCGGCGAAACCAAATTTGTTATATGTTATTGGGCGCTTTGCGCCGCAAACATTTCAACGAATTCGTACAGGGTGTTATGGAATTCAAGTTGCATCAGTTAAAGGATGATTTTGGACCACTATTCCGATCAGATTCGGATATCTATTAAACGACGCAGTGTTGCCAAACGATCTTCGAAATCAGATCAGTTCTTAATCATGACCGTTATTATTTATTTTTCAAAATTTTGCAAAAACGATAGCTGTGGAAAGATTCTTTCATAACGGATAAGACGATATTATTTTTCGTAGCTGAACTTGTTTAACTGATTTTAATTTTCTTTGTCGCAATTCAGGGCATATTCCGACGTCAAAAGATTTGTTTTATCTTCTCGGATCTATTGCTTTTAAATACAAGTGTAAGAAGTAGCGATTTGCTACTTCTGCACCCTCTAGCCCCAATGGAGATATAATTTATTCCAGTCAGAGCAGTTGTGCAGTGACGTAATAAAAATTGTCCGTATGTCTTAGCTATATTGCTACCATCTTTAGATGCGGATTTCAAAACTGCCAAACAAAATTTCTGAGTCAATTTACGACATCCGGTAACCAATTAGATAAAAATGTCATACTATGACTAATTTATATAATCATAATTAAATAATATAATAATTAAATTATTATTAAAAAATAGATTGCAGAAGTGATCTGTCGAACATGTTTCTCCAGTCCAGCCTTTAATTTTGTCGAGTTCCGAAAATTAATCAAATTTTGTAGTTTTTGTATTGGGACAATATTCTTGACTCTTTTAGAAGTTTTTTAGCTTTCCTGTTTTTAAGCAAATTGCTGGTGAACTAAAGTTACATATTAATTTATAGCCTCAATTGTTTTAACAGTAAATGTAAGACATCAAAATCACAGTTTAATAGTCGCCACTTGTCGCATTTTAATAAAAGATTTTTCACTTTTTTCATGTACAGTACGGTGAATCAACGATAAAGTAAAGTTAATTATTAATAATAATACATATCATTATTCTCGAAGGTAGATCACTCATATTTGGTATTTGATATTAGATGCTACAAGGTGTTTAAAATAAACTAATATATTTTTCTCCATACATATTATTTTTGCTGAAAGGTCTTACAAAACCTAGAACTTTTGTCAAGTATGATGTCATATACGTATTTTTAATACTTTTTACTTTAAAATTTACCGCGTTTTCTGTCTAGGATTATTGCACTAAAATTAGTTAGTCATTACAAAATGTTATTGCCAAATTGTTACCTAAATTTATTATAGTGTCAGTAAATTTTGAAAAAACTAAGCTGAATTAATTGATATGATTTATATACTAGGTAAGGCGGAAAAAATACTTTGCTGGCAGTAAGACTCCACAAGAAGAAGAAGTAATAGAATAGAACTAGTGTTTAATGGAACGGTTTGATTCAACATAAAAAACAAGTTTATGTTTTTATGTAAAATGGGCAGCATTAATCAAATTTCTATAACTATATCTGAAACCTAGTAGTATCTTGGCGGTTCTTTCGAAAGATTAAAATAAAACAGGTATACCAGTATATCCTGTTTAACAATATGCTACCGCAGCATCGGCCAGTGTTCACGGGGTCAATAGCCTCCAGTATCTGGCTTGTGCGCTACATGGATCTACACAGTGATTTGGAACCGCTATAAATTACTTTTTTTTTGTCTAAAATAATGTGTTCCGATGAGGCTACTTTGCGACAGTGCGGGAGTGCCAAACGAAAACCACTTAATGAGCGGCGCAGAATAAACAACTTTAAAGTTATTGGACCATATTTTTCTCGCGAACCACTTAACAACGTCTGATAATTTATCATTATCCATCCATATGTGTAAGATCGTTGTCATGAAAAACAAAAACACATTTTTGAGCATTTATTTTTCAGTGAATTTACCAAAATTTTCACCAAAATTGCTAATAACGACCTTTACTCTATCATCGACCCACGCTGTAGATATAATAAAACACGCAAATATATTTTTGTGTCATGATAATATCGACGTGACACCGACGGTAACGCCATCTGTAATATTGACATCTCGAGATCCCCCGAGCCACAGGAGGGCGCAAAAGTAAGGAAACGCTACTACTCAAATAAACTTTGGTCGCTTTGGTTCTAACGATTATGGTCTGTTCAGAGATATAAGAAAGTGACCAATTGCTTTTGAATGGGATTATCCATGATTATTACCTAAAGTTTCGGAATTTAAATTCAGGTAAAATTGTGGTCCGTAACAGAAAATAATTTTATACCTACCTGTTTAATATTCTTTGGTTTGGTATACTACTTAGTTTAAGTTTATTAGTAATCATTCTTATTTCGTGTGTAATACAGCGTGTGTTGATTCTTGCGGGAATTATGCAAAATATGTGCGACACAAGTAGATGCTCCCGCTCAAATGTAGAAAACACTATTCTATTGAGACTAAGGAAGTTATAAACAATGTTTATAACAAGATTATACCAAAAAGCAATTAATTGAGGTTCTACAAATCTAGAACCTACAAAAGGAATACGTCTGTCATAATTATGCAAAAAATCTAGGGCATACAGTTTTAAGGCTTCCACCTTACCACTGTATATTTAATCCCGTTGAACATGTTTGCCACCAACTGAAATCTGCCATTCGTCGTAACAATGTTTTTCCCCGTGTTAACTCCAATGTACACAAACTTATAGAAACCGAAGTTTTTAACATTCCTCCACAAAGTTCGGCAAATTCTGTTAAACATATAAAAAAAGCAGAACAATCGTATGTCCATATTGCAAATAAAATAGAAGAAATAATAATTAGAACAGGCGATGATAGCGACAGTGATATTGATATATTATGGGAATAATTTTAAGTAATTTAAGTAGGTAATAAAAATAATTTGTAATTTTATTTTAGATTTAAACATAAATACATACATAAATAAATATTGTTTAGTATCTTTCCTAACAAAGCCACAAATAATTAAATTCGAAGCAAAATACGGACCTGTTCGGCCATGTTTCATTCCCACAGCTTGCCCGGTTCTTTCCTTAATTCGCATCAGTTAGTCACTTTCTTATATCTATGAACAGACTTTACCTGTCGGCGCTCATGATGCACAACAAAATCGAGCTGGTAAACTGATTGATACTGGTGGTGATCATGTACGCCTTGCACGCCCAGTAGCCGAATATCCAGTGTCCGTTCAGCAACGTCGCTATCAGGAACGGGATACCGACGAGAAAGAACTCGTCAGCGATGGCCAGGTTCACGATGTACATGTTGGTGACGGTTTGCATTTTCGAAAACCGTATCACCACGTAGATCACCAGCGTGTTGCCTATGAGGCCGACGAGGCACACGACCGTGAACAGGATCGTCTGGATGATTTGGACGACGACCGGGAATATAGTCCGGACGTTTTCCATGTCGGTCGAATTGGCTGTGGCGTTGGGGTCCATGACGGTTGACGGTGGACTACTTCACATACATCTAGAAAATTTAAAATGCTAAGAAACTTCCTCCTGCGTCTAACATATCAACATATCAAAAGTATAACGTCAAAACCAGATTTACCACTTGCCCAAAAATCTCTCAACATCTTCGGTCCGTCAAAGACAAAATTCCATTTAAGATGCCAGGAGTTTACAGCATTTAATTAAAGTTTAATAACATAATTTATTCTTAATGTATGGGAATAAAAAGAAGTCATTAGGTGCTAAATCAGGACTATATGGTGGAGGGCACATCAAATCAACTTTTTTAATGCTCAAAAAGTTCTTTGTTTGCACTGACCGGCGAGAGCTAGCATGATTCGCCTTCGGTGGTTGATTGTTCTAATTTCTTCGAAGACTTTCAGCAAACAAATGGCTGTGTAGTATTCAGAATTGAATGTTTGACCTTTCACCAAAGAAACAGTTGCAACGTTGCCAGTTTTCCTGAAAATACGGGCTACCAGGCATTAATAAATTTTGTGGGCTTTGTTTCATTCTGAAAGACCCACACAGTCGACTGCTGCTTACTTTCAGGTTCATATGTCACGATATCGTAGACGTGTCGTAGTCGTATTTTTTAGCATTTCCTTCGACCACTCAACGCGAGCCTTTTTGTGAGCTCATGTCAAATTGTGTGGAATCCAACGAGAAGAAAATTTTTTAGCGACCAAATGTTCATGCAAAATTGTATGTATGCTGGTCTCACTAATGCCCAAAGATACCTCAATCTCATGGTAAGTCACATGACCATCCTGCAACATCAGTTTTCGCACTGCATAATTGTTTTCTTGGAGAACCACCGAATTTTGGACGACCTTCACGAAATTCAGCCTTAAGAAAACTACTGAAGAACGAAAATCAATGATAAATAGTAGTCCTAGATAGTGCTTTAACTCCGAAAGTCGAATTAAGTTCATCGATGCATAGTTGTTGAGTTAGTCCACGTCTAAACTTGTAAATGCTCCTGATTAAGTTCCATTTGTAACCGTCACAATTCTTTTAATTTATCACGAAAAACACAAACAAACACTCTTTCGAAAAAACCTAACCTCAAAATGTCAAAGTGTGCTATAAAAACATTAGTCGCCAGAACTATAAAAGGCAACGCGAACGTCAGCAAGTTCGACTCAACAACAACCGACGCAGGAAAAATCCAGAAGTTTTGTAAATAGTAAAATGCCTTTTTAATTAAAACATCTAAAAGTTTTTCCATAACTTTCTTTAAAAAAAGATCCTTGACTGCCATGTATTCAGAGGAACGCTCGGCGTCAAACAATCCTTTTAAAAGTTAAACGTTCTTAGGCGCAGCTATTGTTCTGCACCTTGCAAAAGAATTTACGTGATCGTTGGGCTTCCATAGCTAAGTGCCCCTTATCTATTTCGGGACATTTGAAGACCATTGTGGACAAAACTTTCGAAAGGCCGCTTATTTGCAGTTTATCAATTAATAATTAATTCTTTTGGTGTTAAACCCATTGTAAAACAGTGAGACATTTATCTGCCCGTATATATTGATAATAATATTTGTAACGGATTAAAACCCCCTGATTATCCGTGCCACTAGCGATGTAAATTTAGGACCGCTGTTAGCGACCCTTACGTCAAAACCCTTTTATCTATGAAATGGCTATACTAAAAACTAGAATGTAATGATTTTCTGTTCGATACACCTCGTATGAAGAACTCGCACATATCTAAATTGGACGCCCGGGATATTATATTGCGTGTATCAAATTTAAAGGGCGTTTCTGAACGTGGCGTCGCCTTTCAATATTCCACGACTTCATGTTCTAGGAGCAACAAATTAAAACTCCGCTATAGTGCCAAATTTCTGTCTGTTTCCATTATTCGGGGTAAGTTCTACAGTATCGACAAATTTAAACGCTTATAAAGGCTGCATTCTAGTTATAGTATTAAAAATTATTCACAAACTCCAGGGTAACATCAGTTTTCGCACTGCATAATTGTTTTCTTGGAGAACCACCGAATTTTGGACGACCTTCACGAAATTCAGCCTTAAGAAAACTACTGAAGAACGAAAATCAATGATAAATAGTAGTCCTAGATAGTGCTTTAACTCCGAAAGTCGAATTAAGTTCATCGATGCATAGTTGTTGAGTTAGTCCACGTCTAAACTTGTAAATGCTCCTGATTAAGTTCCATTTGTAACCGTCACAATTCTTTTAATTTATCACGAAAAACACAAACAAACACTCTTTCGAAAAAACCTAACCTCAAAATGTCAAAGTGTGCTATAAAAACATTAGTCGCCAGAACTATAAAAGGCAACGCGAACGTCAGCAAGTTCGACTCAACAACAACCGACGCAGGAAAAATCCAGAAGTTTTGTAAATAGTAAAATGCCTTTTTAATTAAAACATCTAAAAGTTTTTCCATAACTTTCTTTAAAAAAAGATCCTTGACTGCCATGTATTCAGAGGAACGCTCGGCGTCAAACAATCCTTTTAAAAGTTAAACGTTCTTAGGCGCAGCTATTGTTCTGCACCTTGCAAAAGAATTTACGTGATCGTTGGGCTTCCATAGCTAAGTGCCCCTTATCTATTTCGGGACATTTGAAGACCATTGTGGACAAAACTTTCGAAAGGCCGCTTATTTGCAGTTTATCAATTAATAATTAATTCTTTTGGTGTTAAACCCATTGTAAAACAGTGAGACATTTATCTGCCCGTATATATTGATAATAATATTTGTAACGGATTAAAACCCCCTGATTATCCGTGCCACTAGCGATGTAAATTTAGGACCGCTGTTAGCGACCCTTACGTCAAAACCCTTTTATCTATGAAATGGCTATACTAAAAACTAGAATGTAATGATTTTCTGTTCGATACACCTCGTATGAAGAACTCGCACATATCTAAATTGGACGCCCGGGATATTATATTGCGTGTATCAAATTTAAAGGGCGTTTCTGAACGTGGCGTCGCCTTTCAATATTCCACGACTTCATGTTCTAGGAGCAACAAATTAAAACTCCGCTATAGTGCCAAATTTCTGTCTGTTTCCATTATTCGGGGTAAGTTCTACAGTATCGACAAATTTAAACGCTTATAAAGGCTGCATTCTAGTTATAGTATTAAAAATTATTCACAAACTCCAGGGTAACGGCGACAGAGTCGGTACTGGAAATATCGACACACTTGTTGTCCCTAAATATCATTTGGTTCACATCAAATGACCTCATATAATGGCAGAAACCCTCAGAATTAGATATACCTATATATACTTGGACCAGAAATATAGTGCTTTTACAACCGACCCCGTGATTAACTTTGCCTGCTGTTTATTACTTCAAAACAGCAGCTCCTTATAGAACACGCTGCTCAGCAGGCCCTTACCTGTAACCATTCCAGGACCGTCCTAGGAATTTATCTACAAGCGGGATATACATACACTGATATAGGTATGTTTGTAATCTTTTTCGCAATGATCAAAACAATGCACAATAAAGTTCTCTATTTTCAAATATAAATTTACGAGTTCCATTTTTAAATCTAAGGCTATTGTACAATGTAGGTCCCAAATATTGAAAAATATTTTTATAATATTTAATTATCTAATAATATTATATTTAATAATATTTTTTTATATATGCATCGATACCTGTACTTGTCTATTCATTATTGTTCTAGTGGTATACAGACTTTATTCTGATAAATAGAACAACAAACCATATAAATGTATAACGATCGAACATCACAAACCTTTTCCCTATAGAGACGATTTGTTGGACATAAGTGATGTTTGTTGTAAATCACTTTAAGGATTCTATTCTGAACCTCATTCAGTGGTCTCAACGCAGTACTGTACAGCTCCAAATTTCTAGGTCTGCGGTTAAGGTACTGTACTTAAAATAACACTTAAAACGTCAAAGCAATAAATGAACTATATTTTTGGTCGCACTATACCAACATTTTCTTAAGACTGTTTCACTTAATTATTATTTTATCAACTTAAAATAACACATAAAACGTCAACGCAAAACATGCATTAAATTTTTGGTGGCACTATAACAACATTTTCTTAAGACTGTTTCACTTGATAATTATTTTATCCAAATTTCTAGGTCTGCGGTTAAGGTACTGTAAAATACTAAAAACGTCAAAGCAATAAATGCACTATATTTCTGGTGGTATTAGATAATGCGGTAGCCGCAGTGCGGTAAAAATTGATATCCTAAAAATGCTACATCTAAACAGAAACCTATCGAATTGAGGAATCGTCAGCATCCACGTTGATTGTTACAAACGACATTTAAAATGTCAAATGTTTCAATATTTTTCATCGTCACTTCCCGTATTATCAATATAGCTCTATATATTAGTACATTTAAAACTGCCCACGGTTTCCTGTAAATTAATCGAATTAATTTCAATATTTTTCTGACGTCCAGGTGGCGTAGAAACATGGCCGGCAACCCGTCCAGCATCGACGACGACATCGAGGACGTATTCGGCGACAAAGAGTTGGCGAACAGCTCCACGCACAGCGACGACGACTACTACGGCTATTACTATTCTACGGAATTCTACGTCACCATCGTCGACGTCATCTTGAAATGCGCGGTGTACCTCGTCGCCATGGCGATCAACGGTATCCTGATTTACGTATTCTGCAAATTCAAAGCGCTCCGGACGAGATTAAACTCGTACATCCTCAGCTACACCGTACTCAATACGATATCTTTCGGATGCGTGCCTCTGTTTCTCATCATCCACTTAGTCGTCGAATTCTTGGGCCTCGATTTCAATGCCTCGTGGTGCTTGGCCAACGGAATGCAAACCACTTGCCTCGTTCTGTGCTTCGTAACCGACCTGATGCTCGTGCTCGACTATACTCTGGTCAAGTTCGATGTGAGTTTGGTTAGGAAGCGCGCCTTCGTTTACGAGCACACGAAAGAGATCGTTTACGTCACGGGGCTCGCGCAATTTGTTGTCACAAACGCGTTTTGTTTCGCGGGCGGCGTGTCGCTGCACTCGTACAACGCCGCAGCTTCCAAATGGGCGTACGTGATCGTTTTGTGTTGCATATTGACGTTGGACGCCGTGAACAAGTGCCAGCCGAGCGTCGGGCTCGATAAAAACCGACACGCGCTTGTCGTGGGCAACGTAATAGTGCTGTTTTTCCTACCTCAATACGTTCACGACTCCATTTACAGGTTTTTAGTGTGGGATTGGTACGTTTATAGTCTGATGATGTACACGGCGTTCATTCCGCAGTACATGGTGTTGGGCCATCAAATCGCCGTAATCGTAGCGCTGGGCATGACGAACAAGAACTTCAAAATCGCGTTCTACAAGACGTTCAAGAAACGGACGAGGGACTACGACGAAGAGTTCGAAGAAACATCGGAAGATGGATCGGTAGCCGATGTAGCGGCAGATCAACGCGTAGACGATACCGCCATCGTTGAAACGGCAACCGTGTATTAGTTATCGACATATGGCTACTAGACATATAGAGGCCCTGCCTGCGTAATTTTTCTTTGAGAACGCCCATGCGCAAGCGCGAAATTTGAAATTTCGTTTTTAACCAATGAGTATGATCACGTGAAGTGGACCCCCATTTACCACTTGATCATAATAAATTAATCTATATATATTTTTTATAAAAAAAAAGATATTAAAAACATTTTCATTATAATTTTCTTTTTGTTAAAATGAAAATTTTAAAAAATTGTTTAGGGGATCAATTTTCCATCATAAGCACTTATAAAAAATATATTTAGATTAAAGTTTTATGATCAAACTCTAATGACAAATTCTGATCTTGGACCCATAAGGCCTTGCGGCTGCCAACAAACAACATGGCCGCTGACAGACCGCCGATGTTTGGATGCGGCGCTTTTGCGGCAGTATTTTTCTCAAAATATGTCTAAATCCTTTTAAATTTTCTTGCGAAAAAGGAGGTAAGGTCTGGAAAAGCAATGCAGAGTGGTTTTTGTCCTTCGAAGCGTTAGTTTTCATAAACTCGTAGGTTTAATCTCCATGGAAATAACTAGGTATTTCTTATGCTTGTTCTAGTAAAAATTCAAGTTGTAGCTTAATTGCTTTCTTATATATATATATAACATCCTTCGTAGTAAGTATACCTAAATATTTGTGTGTTTATTTTCCAGTTTGTTAAATGTCAAAAATAGAGGCGTCACTGTCTTTCTAATATCCCATTAGGTCCTCATATTTCGGCGTTGCCAATTATGTTCGGATTTCAGAAAGAGATTTTTACCGTAGCAGGGCCACTATATTATCTTATAGCTTATATGGTTAGATGTAGTTGGCCGATAGACAGATTAGCGGGACATCTAACATTTTAGACCACTTTCTTGTCGATGCATTTGGTACACTTTCACACACATTATCCATAATAATTAAACCAGTTTCGGCAGCAGTTTTTCAAAAATACGACTATGTTTTGTAGTGCAATCTGCTATAATTAAGGTATAATACTGGCAGGCAAATGAGTGGGTTTTGCCATTCCTACTATATTAGTGGAAACAAGAATCGCAAATGGTACCCATTATGGTTTGTTGTTTAACCTATTAAAAAGTTCTTCCATATTGGGAATATACGCAGCTACTCTTTCACTAGCACCCTGAGTTCTACCATAAGTTTCCTGCACACGATCTTCAGCATAATGAGAATTGATAATCTTTTAATAACAAGCTCATCCCAGTCACCAAAATCTACTAGGGGTGTTATTGAACCAAACAAATCCTAGACCCATCTCTATTTGTCCCAGTAAAGTAAATATTCCACTTGCGTGGTGCTATAAGTTTTGAAAAACTGAATTGTAACCTTGACTAGTCAGGCAAGACAGGTGTGGAAGTAGCAGCAGCATCTATAGTCACAGAGAACCTAACCTTCTTATCAAGTTCAAAAGAATTCGTCGCAAAGACCTTCCGCCTAATTACTTATCAGAATGAATAGTCTGTGCTTTGCGGACCTTGGTCGCGAATACACTATGAAAAAATATCGCCGGCGACGCTGACGAACGTCGCGGCCTGTTCGTTTTGTCGCCGTTTGATGTTCCGGTTTACGGCGGAAAATCGTATATGCAAAAGACAGAAGGCGAAAACAGTTTTTGTGAAAAAACGGACGCTTTTGAAGTCCGCGGTCCCTACGTGCGGAGCCGGTCGTTTCTCTTTATTAAAAAGACGGCAAGTCAATCGAAGAGACGCAGCTTGCTTTTATACAAGCGTTTCGCACAGAGCTTCGCTTTATACGTCATGACTATTGCCCCGAAACGCCAGACTGTTTACGTTCGGGCAGCCAATCGGCTTTCGCGAATTATGCGCGTCAAAAGCAACTTACGTTTTTTGTGTTCACCGTCGCACATAATACTCTACCAGGCCATCTTCGACCTGAAACAAACGTAGAACATTTTACTTTTTAAGTGATGAGAGATGATTTTTTTAAGAATACTTTGAAAAAAGAAACCGCTTAAAATTCATTAACCATACGCAGATTCTTCGTCCCGTGCTGGAAAATCCGTTGCTCGGGCTGTGATAGATACTAAATCCTATTATAATATTATTAATATATTTTGGTCAAGTCGGCTTGATGACTTCGGGCTACCTCTATAAAAAGAAGAGGAGCACGGAAGATAAAATAAATCAGCTGCGATAAAACCAAAATCCATTTTCTGTGACTTTCTCAATACCATTGTCAAAATAATTGTATTAAAATGGCATGGTCTAAGTGTAAGGTATTGCTGGTCTCTAGGGGGCACAGTCGGAAGTTTTGGTTATGTCTGAAATACCGATAAGTGAAGTATCCCCCAGAGCATTGCAAAAAATTATGTCAACCATACGTTAGTAACAAAAAAGACGACTGAGACATCTTAGAAACTTGGTTCTGAATCTAAAGACAGTGGAGGAGAATAGCTTTTTTTTATTTCGGTTTCAGCATTGGCATCAACTTATCACATGGTAAACAAGGAATGATGAATTTATATTAGTTACGCCCAAAAATGGTTCGGTTTTGGAGACTTTTTAACGAAACTTGGCAGTCATTTTTGACAAGTTTTTTGTGAAATTATAAGCTAGTAACAATAAAATATAAATTTGTAATGAGATGAATCATCAAACTGAGGGGACTACTTAAAGCCTATATCGTGAAGCATTTCGGTATTTAAGACCTACACACCTCCAAATCTAATACAAAAATCTGTTATTTATAATATAACTTAATTTGTAAACTTTGGGTTTCTTTCAATTCCCTTATTTTGACAGTGATATGGCGCAAGGCCGAAGTACAGTTATATTACATTTTGAAGCAACAACGAATTTCATATAAGGAGTTTCATTAAATTTTGCAATCTCAAGTGGCTCATTTTTCGTTATATCTTTCGGATATTGCTTCTTATTGCATCTTCTCGAGTTTGACCGTTTCTACAAAAAACGGTACCACAAGCAATATTCTTACCACGATTACTGTCGAAACATAAATTAGACCAATAATAAGTATTTTCTTGTAAAGATTACCAAAGACAAATTAATACAGGCCTCCTCAATATCTCATTATCAAGGTCGCAACACATTACTACGCTGTAAAAGTTTGTCGGCAATGGGTGAATAATCTCAGCGAATTTGTTCGACGTATTAAACAAAAAGCATTAATGAAAAGAAGAAGGACCTAAGCGTCACAGACGGATTGGATTCTGTGGGTAGCAAAGCACAGCACAAAATCTGAGTTTTTCAACGTTTAAGACTTGTTATTGTGTTCGATCTTAGTGAATAGATAGTGTCTTTTAGTGCGGTTTCGCTGCTTTTCCCATTCACGCTCAGGCCGGATTGGCCCGGAAATCTGTGGTGGAAACGAGGTGAGCCTCGTTTTTTATAGTATCGTTAAAAAAAAATTGTCGGCGAGTGTTAGTAAACGGTTTTTCATTGATTAACAGCAATCTTTAACTTTATTTGTATTAAAGTTTAAACATTGGGCAACTTGTTAACCCTGCACGTACTAATGTTGAACTATAGTAGTAACTGGCCGAATGAACTTTGCAATTGTGGCCGATGGAAGTAA
Organism: Cylas formicarius; assembly: GCF_029955315.1. Classification (NCBI taxonomy): domain Eukaryota; kingdom Metazoa; phylum Arthropoda; class Insecta; order Coleoptera; family Brentidae; genus Cylas; species Cylas formicarius. The sequence continues at coordinate 38,964,198 of NW_026844347.1, read as the reverse complement.
AGAAGAAGAAGGACTGTCACAGATTACTTATTAGTATTCCGTGTTGCCGGTAAATTCTTGTTTACTTACTCAGACGAATATTTTGTTATTTGTGGCGGATTGTATAGAACTCCGAAGTGCGATTTCCTCTAGCCGGACGTAAGCAAGAATTCGTTAACGAGAAAACTTGAAGCGCCGGGAAGGAGGCGTAACACGGATACGTCGAAGTATCTCCGAATTTCGAGTTTGGGTTACGATATTACCGGCCGTTTTAATTGCCAAACTTTGCGAGCCCTGCCGAAACCAAAGGACGTGCCCCGCGTGCGCCCCGTATTTCATCAAATGACGTTAAATACGTGGAAAAAAAGCGTACGTGACGACGCCCCCGGGAACGCGGCTTTTAATTGCGAAAATAGATCCGACCAAAACAAATAACGTGTTTTTTTTTCAACGCACGCAAACACATACGAGCCGACGCCCAAACTCACATCCCAGTTCGATTTTTAAATGCCGTCGTGCCCCTTCGACCCTTTTTTGCATGGGGAATTAACCGACCTGGCGGAATTAAATCTGTGCCGGCTGAGATGTTAAGGTAGGGTCAGAATTTGCGAGTGCGGAAAACTAGTCGCGGAGGGATTTTTTAACCTCACTTTTGAGCGTGCTAACGTATACAAAATAGACAATGCCATTATGGAATCGTCAAATTAGAACTGATTGAAACAATGATGTGCTTTTATACATACCGATAGTGGTATTAACATAAAGTTTTCACTGTTCGAGAGGAATTTTCTGCGTTATTCGATATTTCGTTCGAAAATGGCGACGGCATCCGGGTCCAAGTTTTAACCGAATCAGCTCGGTAAAAGGGTTCGCTGCATAAATATCGCAAAGTGAGTTTAAAGTCTACCGCGTGGCGAGGTAATTCGATAAATGTGAAAAATTTCTGGTACAAATACGCCACTATTCGATTAGGGATTTAACTAGTTGCGAGACTGAATTCGTCAGGCACGGTTAGCGAATTAATGTGAAAGTTTTCGGCTTGTGCGAAATTTAAAACTAACGTTTCGCGTGGCAGAAGCGATGATAATGGAGAGAGAGAGAGAGAGAGAGAGATGGAAAGGGAGAAAGAGTGAATTGACCAAATCGCGGAACTATACAGTGTGTCCAAGATAAGGATGCACAGCATGGGGATCTCGGAAACTATAAGAGATACAGTGTCGGTTAAATTAGACAAAAGTTGCGCATTTTGATACCGAACAAGATCCCGTTTTACAAATTTGAAAATTCCAAGCCGTTCCGGAAATATCCGAGAAAAACCGAAATATTGCGATTTCGTTTTTATTATTTTTTAAAGCTATTTGAAAAGATATGAAAAAACGGAAAACACTTTTCCATTGGCACTTTTTAATCTCTCCAAATTGACGTTAACAAATTTTCATTACAGCGTTTCGATTCCATGGAACCACCATCAACTTTGATTTTTCTTATGGGACGGAAAAAAAGTACACACAGTATTAGGTTGTGCTTTTCATTGCGAATTCAACGATGTACGATACAATACGGTTACTTATGTTTTTATCCAGAAAAATGGCTTTTTAATACATTTCTAGTATTTTATTGTAGTAGGCCATGAGATCCGAACGATGAAAGGCAAAAGAAAATGGTTGACAAGTTCGAGTTAATGTGTTTATTTATTTACTAACTCTAACTGTTCATTTAACATAACAACTAAATCCAACAAGTTAATGAAAAACAAATTCTATAACAAATGTTCGAATAAATGACCTCCATTTTCTAGGCATAAGTACGCCCGTCTCACGGTAGACTCCAAAACACGACTTAACATTTCAGGAGTAATTTTATTAAACGCTGCTCGTACTGATTGACGTAATTGTTCCTCGTTGTCAAAACATTCTTTGAATACTTCATTTTTTATGTAGCCCCATAAGAAAAAGTCCAAGGGAGTTAAGTCCGGCGACCTTGGAGGCCAAGGTGCCACTGTAAGTCCCAATGTATTTTCCATCAAACCGTTCAGTTAAATATTGGCGAACTTCTCTGGAGTTATGGGCTGGGGCACCATCTTGTTGGAACCAGCAGCCTTGCACAGCGCCTAGCGGTAAATCATCTAAGGCATCTTCTAAATCGTGCCTCAAGATGTCAAGGTACCGCTCGGAAGTTAAGGAATTATTATAGAAAATAGGGCCTATAATCTTGCTACCAAAAATCCCACACCAAATATAAAACCCAAAGCGAACTTGATGTCTGGATAGTCTATTAACACGTGGATTTTGTTGCGACCAATAGTGTGTATTGCGCCTGTTATAAATACCGTTATTGGTCACCATACTTTCATCAGACCAAATCACTTTATATGGAAAATTAAAACTCACATCACACATCCTGGTATACCACTCACAAAAATGTCTACGTCGTTCGTCGTCACCCGGTTTTAATCCTTGACATATTCTGAATTTGTAAGGCTTAAATTCATTTTTCCTTAAAATAAACTGAGCTGTAGATTTAGCTACCCCATTCTGGTCTTCAATTTCTCTGGTAGAAGTTTGTGGATTTTCGATAACAGATTGTAGAACAATGTATTGGTTTTCTTCATTGGAAGGTTTTTGTCGGGATAATGCAGGCTTCTTAAATGATCCATATTCTTTCAGATTAAATAACAAACGCCGAAAAATATCTTGTCAGGTTGTCTCCGCTCTGGGTATTTGTTAGAATACATACGCTCGGCTTCCACACAATTTCTTTGGCATCAGATGTAGCAAGACAGCATATCACATTTTTCTTCGTTTGTAAAATTACCTCCCTCCATTGTAGAACAAAATAAATTAGAAAAAGACAACAACAATAAAAATACAAAAACAATAACTAAAGGAATAAACTTATGATCGACTGATAACCAAGACAAATAACATTAATGTGTCATTGAAATTGACTGGATGTCATTTTGTCATGGCCTACTCCATTTAAATACTAGAAATGTATTAAAAAGCCATTTTTCTGGATAAAAACATAAGTAACCGTATTGTATCGTACATCGTTGAATTCGCAATGAAAAGCACAACCTAATACTGTGTGTACTTTTTTTCCGTCCCATAAGAAAAATCAAAGTTGATGGTGGTTCCATGGAATCGAAACGCTGTAATGAAAATTTGTTAACGTCAATTTGGAGAGATTAAAAAGTGCCAATGGAAAAGTGTTTTCCGTTTTTTCATATCTTTTCAAATAGCTTTGAAAAATAATAAAAACGAAATCGCAATATTTCGGTTTTTCTCGGATATTTCCGGAACGGCTTGGAATTTTCAAATTTGTAAAACGGGATCTTGTTCGGTATCAAAATGCGCAACTTTTGTCTAATTTAACCGACACTGTATCTCTTATAGTTTCCGAGATCCCCATGCTGTGCATCCTTATCTTGGACACACTGTATAGTGTGTCTAGTATAAGATTATGTATAAGGTTGGCCGTTTATCTTCGGCACTCCATACCTATGATTTTTTCCATTTATTATCTAAACGTGGAGGCACAACACAAAATAAAAAAAGTGGTATTGAGTGGACCTTTTTTGTAATTCTAACCTGACGCTTTTACCAAATGTGACATTTGATAAAGACATGGTGTTGTCGAAACAACTGTCACGTCATAATATATAATTTCGTGAAAATCTGAACTTTTAGTTCTTATTTATTTAGATTTTTTTCCATGGTGAGCGACAACACAAAATAGGAAAAAAAGTGGTATTGCGTAGACTTTTTTGTAATTCTTGCCTGTCGTTTTTATCAAATTCCACCGATTTTGTATCATATTATTATATTTTGACTATTTAAATAGAACTTTTGCACACTTATACAATCATAAAATTTTTTGTTCGGTTTCTAATATTTTCACTTTGTCTGTTTGTAAAACTCCGCGTTTCTGCCATTTGTTTGCACACGGTCGGGCCCTTTTCGAGTCGACATCTTTCAATTTACCCGGGCGACGGGACCAATCGACCTTATCGAATTAAAATCTACCCCCCGGGGCCCCCACGGGTCGGGCAAATATAAAAATTGGGAAAATATTTGCCCCGCATAGTCGTGCGACGCTAACGTTTACGCAATAAAGCTGAGCTTTTGTATCTATAACAATAATGGCGTTTTCCTACGGTCCTTCGTCCCGGCCAGACACTTGACGTTCTATTTGTTTACCGGGGGTCGCGCATAAGCGCCATTGTTTTCGATTCCGGAGCACCGGGTCCCGGAATCGCCCGGAGCGCGACCCTTAAAAACGAATCGCACTCGGGGAAATTTGATTCTCTGGGCCCCGTAGACACAAATTTTCCGAGAACGATACGACCGATTATATTGGCGGATTTTTGTTCTTCTTTCGTTGGACACTTAATAATAGTTTTTAGGGTTCGGAGGTTTTAATTAAAAAATTAAACTGGTATATAGACAGGAATACGCAATGGTATAGTCCTTTCGCAGATAAATGGGTAAAGATCAAGATGTAGATAGTTTCATTAATTAATTAATAGTATAATTTAATAATAATAATAATAATAATAATAATAATAATAATAATAATAATAATAATAATAATAATAATAATAATAATAATAATCTACTAGCTATCTCCTTCAGTTCGATAAGTAATTTATTATAAATTTTTACAGTCAAAACAAAAGGACTATTTGATGTAAAAGACAGTTGATACAAAGTACGAGGTTAGCGCCAAAATTTCCTTGCCTGACATAGATGCTGCTCCAGCATCACGATAAAACTTTGTCTTTTAAATATATATCTTATACATATCGAAAAAACAATGGAGTGGCATCGTAAGGGTGAAGCACCTCCAAGAAAATTCAGAGGTTGCCAGTCAACAAAAAAGGTGATGGCCACGATCTTTTGGGATTGTGAAGGAATTCTTTAGATAGATTTTAAAGAAACTAGTACCACTGTCAACGGTAGATATTACGCAACATTATTACATAAATTGCGAGACTGCATACGTGTAAAACGTCGAGGAAAACTGACCAGGGGCGTGCGTCTTTTGCACGATAATGCACCTGTCCATACTGCTGATGTTGCACGAGCTGCCATTTTTAAGTGCGGGTTCCAGCAGACAGATCATCCTCCCTATAGTCCAGATATGGCCCTCAGCGACTATTATTTGTTTGGATATTTGAAAAAGGACTTACGTGGACGGCGGTTTAAGTTGAGTTAAAAGAGGCTGTTTTAGCTCATTTTGCGACAAACCAAAATATATATTTTTAAAGGGATTGAGTTGTTAATAAAGAGATGTAAAAATAATAAAAAATTGTTGCTCTACTTTGTTTCTTTCATATTCAGGCCTGGAAATTTTGGCGCTGCCCTCGTATATCTTATAATAAATTAATCTCAATGACGACTTTGATAGTGAAACAGAATTAGATTTAGATGTGTATTAATTAATTATTAAATATTACTAGATATTATATTTGATGTCATTGTTTTTTCTTAGTGTAATTTAAAACCGTTGAGTTCGTCCCAAATGTTCTGTCCTTTAATTTCCATAATTGCGGCCAAAAGCCACCATTAAATGGGTAATGAAAAGGTCAGGAATACCAGTGGCGATCTACTTTATGTTTTCCAACACACATACAAAGTTATGGGAAAAAAATGATTGTTCAGGATCAGCTCAAAGGTTGATGGGTTATTTTTTTTACTTTAAAGCGCCCTGTTCTCGCCTCACAGCAACTGAAAATAAATTCCTAAGGCTTTTGTGTCCTTCCCAGTTTCTTGCATTTTTATTTTTCTGACCTTTTTTTTATAGCTCTAACGACATCAGCGGACCACGGAGATCATTTTTTTGTATTGGAACATTCCAATCAAATAATATATTGATATTTTCACATGTAAACTCGCATCGACAACGTTATCAGCCATCTTTGTTTATGCGAAATGGCCCTTTTTCATTTTGGTGCCGGATTGTTTTGCGATAAAGGGACCAATATTCCCCCCAAAGGAGAAACGATTGGGAAATATGGCGTTTTTGTTCGGTCATATGAAAATCGTCAAATAGTATTTTTTCCCCATATAGGTATTTCCGGAAACGAACACACGGCTGACGAAAAAATCCAATCTCTACACATATGTAATTCCACCGATATAGATTAGGATTTTCTGTTTGTGCGCGAAAGCGATAAATACGAACGAAATTCCTATCGCGACTGTTTGATGGATGGCTGTACCGGTTTTAATTGCACGTTCCAGTGGCGTAGCGCGACAATGTCATCGACACACAATAATAACATAAAATCTCGCCTAATACGGATCTGTTTTGTTTGACGATTACGGGAAGATGACAAGAGTCTGTGCCTAAGACACGAGCATAACATTTTTTATTTGTCAAAGACACCCACGTCTTAAAATCATACCGGGTGATAAAGGTAATTCTATTTCTTCGTTTTTTATTAATGGGCATATCTGGAATATAATTTCGGCTGTTGTTAAAAAATATTTGTCTTTGTCACTAAATAGTGTGGAGTTAGTAATTACTTCCTTGACTTGTCTTTGATATAACTCGCTAGCATCGTGTTTGATACATTGAAAAAGTTCTGGTTTAAGAAAATGGTAGGTTTTTGAATCATATTCTGGGAGATCGATAGCTATGACTGTCTTCCCTTTATCTGCACGTGTAGATATTATGTTATTTTCAGAAGCTTTGTTTTTGATAGTTATAACTAGTGACATTTGAGAAATTTCTTTATGTTTGTTGTTATCTACTAGTTGGGGGTTTATTATATTCGTATTAGCAACCTCAACGCTGTAATCAGCGAATCGGAGAAACTAAATCTTTGAGATGCCTTCTCAATCAGTAAGGTCAAACGCCAGTGTATATAACACCAACTTGACGTTGCTTGTTCAGCGAGTCACAGACCTACGAAGACAGGATTATTTAATAAATTGCACAAGATCGAAACAAGGAACTGGACGACAATCACCGTACGCCACTGGTGGCGACGCAATCGATTTTCATTAAATACCAGTCGATTTCGACGAGGTTATTATGACAATCGAAAGATAATTCTTATTAATAACACAGGGATGCTGTGCAAATAACAGAGCCCGAGGGCGAATTAGCCGAAATTATGCAGCCTCGTTCGTCTCGACTACAAATTTGTAATTTTCCAAACTCCGTGCCGTTAATAATAACCAGACTGCAACTGCCTGTAATAAAATATTAGACCGTTGTGCACACGTGCATCGGCGTTTTGTTGGTTGCTCGCCGCGAGGGGCGACATAAAGTTTGTGCCGGGGAAATTATTCAATTGTGTCGGACAGATTCAAATTATTCGTCAAAAGCTGGCGAGCTTCCGCTGGGAAACACAGAAAACAATGACTGCAGAGACACGATCTGTTATTGTCACACAAGGGGGCGATTTTTGGGCGTATTTTAAAAAGAAAACTCCAAATGAACGTATGTCTTTAACTTTCGATGTACAGGGCGGTAAAATTTTAATATCTGTAATAACACTTTAGATATTTATACTATCCATGTACAATCATTTCTAAAGAATTTTAATTTCTTGAGATTTTTTTTTTAAAACCTCTTCTCTCCATGCCCATAACAATATCTTTAATATAACAGTGCCACGGACTAGAAAAAAATGAAGAGATCAAATCTGAATGCATAAATGAATGCAAATGTCATTTTTTTTGTGTGAAAAATAATATATATAATATTATATATATAAAAGTGTAAGACACAATCTTGCTCCCACCTGCTCCATTTCATAAAAATAATTTTTAAAGAACTTACCGGGTGGGCAAAAAAAAACCGGAGAAAAATGTTTTTCGTTATAAGTTTTGACCTATTAATATATAAATTTGTTTTTTTTTTATAGAATGATATTCCAATGGCAAAATTCTTAGACCAGGAAACGTGAACAATCCAGGGTTACATCCTCTTTTTCCGGCATTTTTTCAACTACGTACAGGGTGCGTCGATTGTGGCCAAAAAATCAGACCCTGAAAATTGCCGTGTTCGTGGGTAATTTATCATCCGTTAATGAAAAACTATAAAACTTGGGAAAAAGAAATAGGTAAATCCGCCAAGATAAAAAGCTCGAATTTATTTTGATGTTCATAAAATTGCCGCTAGGGGACGTAACCTCTACTGTAAAATAGAAAAAACGGGGTTTCTCAAAAATATTCCAAATTCACCTGTATCAAAATTAGTTTTAGTGTAATCTACTCTAGATAAGGAAGCTTTTTTATTTCAACTATTTTCTTCCATCTCGTCAAATTAAGGGTGGGGAAAGAGCCAAATATTGGTTTAGAAAAAGTTGAATAACTTTTTTTTGCTTAATCCGATTTCGACGAACTTAGTTTAGTTTTAAAGAGGAGCTTCGACTGACACGTCAATATCGTGATATTAATTCTTTTACGAGTCGGTAGGATGCGCTTAAAGTCAAAAACAGCTATTTTTAAGATTGTCTCGAAAATTTTAGATATAATGGTGTAAATATTTTTAGGTAGGATAAAAGAGCGCAAAAAACACAGTTAGTAGAGGAAACAGCATGGCAATATCTTTTTTCCCCTTTGAGATATAAATAAAAATGTGTTTACTAAATATATTTCTCAACCGTGGGATGCTTATATTTTCTTCTAGAATTAAGTTTGATTGTGCCCTAATTATCGTCAATAATCAATAATAGTTAAAAAACTAATCGTCAATATAATTTATATTAATATATTACATGTATTGTTAATATTGGAGAAAAGGGGAAAATAACTAAGTAGCCTTAGCGGTTGCCATGGTAACGGCACGATGAAGAAAACAAAACAAAAGAATCAGCTTACTTTTTTTTTAATGCACGTTACATCGAAATCGCTTTACTTTAAATTATCATCCAGTCGTAATATGTCATCTCTTGGTCATCTCTAATACGGCTTCTATTATACCGACGTAAAAAAGTATTTTTAAATTATTTTTTTATATCTCATTTATTCCACCACTTGCTGTTTTTTTACGCATCCTAGCTAAAAATATTTATACCACTGAATTTCAAATTTTCGAGAAAAAATAATTAATACCGTCGATATCGCATTAGCCAAAAAAAAAGTTATTCAATTTCCTCTAAACCAATATTTGATGGAAAAAATAGTTGAAACGAAACAGTTTCCTTATCTAGAGTAGAATACGTGAGAACTAATTTTGATATAGGTTAATTTGGAATATTTTTGAGTAAACCCGTTTTTTCTATTTGTCAGCGGAGCTTACGCGCCCTAGAGGCCATTTTATGAACTTGAAAATAATTTCCAGCCTTTTCTCTTGGCCGACATACCTATAAATATGTTTTTTCTAAGTTGTAGGACTAACGGTTCCCGAGATATGGTCGACATACCTTATTAACGGGCCACTCGTTACAAATTTTAATATTTAAGTTTGCCGTAACTTTGGAGTTCGGCGGGACGTGAAAGACACTTTGTATAGGGCTGATGCACAATAAAATTACATAGATTACATAGATACAATGCGTCCCTCTAGGACAACAAAACGCTGAACAGCTTCTTTTGTTTTGGGCTCACGATTATCTTAATAGCGAAGAGATGGCGCTGTGGTCAATGCCGGTTAGAGACCCGGTTCGCTGTTTTAAATATTTTTTACCCTTGACGCTTGGCCAGTCGACTAGGGGCATTCGGCCACTGCCGTTGGCACTGACCGCAGGGTGCGTTGTTTTCCTTTGAAAACCCGGCTATCTCGTCGATAATCTCGACAAAGCCTACAAACAAACACACTTAAAAAGCTTTATCTCGACGAACCGTGAAGTGTTTACGGGTCCTCTATAAAAACAAAGCCCTCGGCTATCGTAACCGACTGCACCGCGAAACAACATGTTTGTCTCTGTCGTCGCCGTTCTAGTGCTGCTAAACGCCGTTAGGTCGGATCCATGCAACCCGAGGGAAGCGAGTTTCGGTACCGTTTGCGTTTGCGACTCGTCGTACTGCGACACAGTACCGGAAATCGAAAATTTGTCGTCCGCACAGTACCAAATATACACGACCAGCAAGGGACAGCTCGGATTCACTTCGAAAGTCGGGCCTACAGGCTCCAGAAGCTCCAATGCGTCGAATAAAGTCTCCGTGCCTGATTTGGGCAAGACTTATCAGTCGGTGCTGGGTTTCGGTGGTGCTTTCACCGATTCCACGGGATACAATATCCTGTCGCTGCCCGAGCAAGCGCAGGAGAAGCTATTACGAAGCTATTGGGGTGACGAGGGCATATCTTATAGTATTGGTAGAGTGCCAATCAGCGGTACGGATTTCTCGCTGAGGGGATACACCTATTGCGACGAAAAGGACGAAACGTTGGACTCGTGGGCGTTGCAACCGGAGGATTTCGATTACAAAGTAAGAGCGTAACATAATTCGGTCAAAAATAAGTTACAAAACTTAGTGTGTTATTAATAAGCTATTATCTTCATTCGGGTTTAAAGGCCGTCGTCGATTGGAATTACTTCCTAACGTTTCGCTAGCACGAGTGGCGAGCTTCTTCAGAGGTCCTTCCATCTCCGATGTTGGACGTCGACTGACGATTTCTCCTGCGCAGGTTGCATTTACGCCGATTGGTGGAGGGCGGGGCTTGTTCCGCTTCGGTTGGTCTCGGGATATCGATCGGTACTGCTCGGGCGTTCCTAAGGCATAAATACAACCTGCGCAGGAGAAATCGTCAGTCTACGTCCAACATCGGAGATGGAAGGACCTCTGAAGAAGCTCGCCACTCGTGCTAGCGAAACGTTAGGAAGTAATTCCAATCGACGACGGCCTTTAAACCCGAATGAAGATAAAAGCTTATCAACGGGCCGCGAAAGCCTTAACCAATTTATGTGTTATTAATGTTTATAAGAAAGTTAAATGTTAAATATGGAATTTCACATGTCTATTTTGAGACATTGATGGTACGCCACTGATTTCTATTAAAACAAAAAGTATTATTACAATCTCCAATCGTTCCTAAAGAAATTTTGTTTCTTGCCGATGTGCGGTTTTCGAATAAAAAAATAAAAATCTCTTCTCTGCATGTTTAAACACCACCCCGGACGATTCTCAACTTTGACATCGTCCTATCAAAAAACGAAAAATCAAATTGATTATATCTTAATAAGCGGTAGATGGCGGTCCTCTATTACCAATGTTAAAACAAGACCTGGCATGGAATGTGGATCAGAACATAAATTCTTAGTGGCAAGCTTCCATCGCAAACTAAGGGCAGTGAAATTAAACAAGACGACAAGGTGTCCAATACCCCCTTCTGAGAAAATAATGACAGCACTGAGCTCTGTTGAAATGCCTAGACAAAAAGCCAGGATATGAGAAAGCTGGAGAGTTCGTATCACCATCTTTCTGAAAACTAGTAGAACATAGAAACTAGATAAGTTGTTTAAAGTGTCCTCCACCTGGAAGGACACACGACATGACTCTATTATGTACTTCGTATTTATACTTTGATTTCTTCAAGCATTTTAATAAAACGTATAGACGATTGCTTAACGACAGCATTTAATTTTTTTTAAGAGAAAACCGTACATCGAAATAAACAAAACCAAGTAATTAAAGTTCTTTAGAGATTATAAGAATAATTTCAATTTTAAGAGAAATCAGTTGCGTATCATCAATGTCTGCCAAAATAGACATGTGTATTATATATGAATATAATTGTTAATAGCGTTCTCGAAAGTATGGGCGACGATCATTTATTTTGTTGGTCTGTGACGACAATCAAACGCCACGATTTAACGTATTAACGTATAAAATAAAAAAAAGAAAAATGCTACTTGGGCAGGGAGGGACCTCTACCGTGTACCAGGGGAATCAACGTTGATTTTAGATTTTAGACAGAGTTTCGTTATCGGCTCCTTAATTAAATAATTTACCAGATTTAATTAAAGAAACATCACAACTCTCTTTTCTCTTTAGGCGAAACTGATCGCTGTTTTCATTTTCATTTCAGATAGCGTTCGTGAAGAAGGCAGGGGAGCTCAGGGGCAGACCTCTTACTCTTTTTGCCACTTCTTGGTCAGCCCCGATATGGATGAAATCCAACAACAAGTGAGACCTCTCCCGTAGCCATAAGTGATAGATAGATAAGAGAATTTTTAGTAAATGTCGAATTTTGAAATATCCCAATATCCGTTAGAGTATATAGTATAATGCGACCAAAAATATAATGCATTTATCGCTTTGACCGCAGGACCGTGGTAAAACCCATCCTAACAAATGCTTATTCTGCGTTAAGTAGGTCTTCCTTGAGACCGTAACGAATATTTGTAGAAACCTGAAATTTTTATTTGAAACGCAAATGGACCGTCTTAAATTTTAAAAAGCATTGATGCGGCGGGAAATTTTTGAATAAGTAGAAGCACTTATTTTAACATCGGGTGATATGTATCCTTCTTAAGTGTTTAATCTAAATTGCAATATGTTCGTATATATTACGTAGGTATTTGACTGTGATCCTTCCAGTAAGTAAGTATTTATGTACCTGATTCTCGAGCTTTGACCTTGCGATGCTGTTTTCACTGGATAGTTCAAAGGGTGAGGGTAAGTACCTGTAGTCTATTTATCTGACAGGTAAGTTTGCAAATAATCATTTTTGTCTTGTGTGCCTGTCGATTAACAACATTTTTCTTCTATTTATTAGAATCTTACAATTAAACATGTTGAAGGTTCCTGTTTTTTAACACTTTAAAATGTGGAGACTGTGGAATGAAACAGATTTGACTTCGGATGCTAAACAAATTGTTTTGAATGTGTACATTTTTTAATTTACATAATTTTAATTTTATCAGAAATTCAGAAGCAGCAATAAAAACAACTGACGCGACCACAGTTCCGAAGTCAACTGTAAGAAAAATTGCTGCAAAGTTGGTCTTATTCTCAAAAATGAGTAATAAAAGAAAATATTCATTGAGAACGATTAGTGGTGGAGGTGTTCATTGGACTAGGTGACTACAGTAGAGATAGTGACGATTTTTTATGTGACTGATACTTTATTATTATTATTATATTTAATATTTTGTATGTTAATAATGATACTATATAGAAATGTAATGAAATATAACGTAATCAACTGTTATTTTTTACTAATTTTTATGCACATGTTTCAAGAATCGCCCTGCCAAAAAGATAGGCAAAGTTAATCGCGGAGTCGGTTGTAAAAGCACTATATTTCTGGTCGAAGTAAATCTGTGACGGTGGAGGCAGAAATAACGTACATCTACTACTAGAAAACGCTTGCGTTACATAACTTCGATGCAATTTTCTTGTATTTGAACTCAAATCATTTTAAAAGCAACGGATGAAATCAATATCCGTCAAAATGTTTAGACCAAGTCAGCAAGAGGGCCGTGAAATTACCATATACATATCACGTTCGCAGTCTAATCGGAGGGGGACACCTCAAAGACGAATACTACCATCTGTGGGGAGAGTACTATTTGAAATTCTTCCGCGCCTACCAGCAACAGGACGTCACCTTTTGGGGGATGAGCACCCAGAATGAACCAGTGTACGGACTGACCAACGAGACGATTAACAGCATGGGATTCACCCAAGACGAGATGGTAAATATTGCGCTAGTGGTTAGCTAGGTGCTGCACAAATTGCTTTTACTAGTGAGAAATTATTATTTTTCTACTAGAAAACATTTGCTGACGTTTTCTTTTTATGGAATTTAACTAGCTGTAGCTTAATTTTTTTTATTTTTATAATAATAGAGAACTTGAAAGATAAAATACTGTTAGTTATTAAGAAGATCGAAAAAAAAAAATTAAGTTTTGTTCAACAGAGGAAGAGGAAGTAATTGAGAATGCGAATTTACCAAACTGCACCTTCAAAGAAAGTTTCAGAGAATACAAAAGTGGTACTTATATTCAGAAAATTCGTAAAATTAAACGGAAGTTTTTCAAAATGAAGATTGCCAATGCCGAAAAGACTGCTTGAAAAATTTTAATGAAATAGAGAGAAAACGTATTTTCGAAATGTTTCGGAACATAGGAGAGAGTAATAAGCAAAATCTATTGCTATACGAAACTACCGAACGCAGTGTTGTAAAACGAAGACGTCAGAGAAACGGAAAAGGTTGATGAAGAAATGAGAGTTTTATGTATTGGTTAAATTCTAACAGGAAAAGTTGCTGCTTGTAAAAAACTCTTTTTAGATCCTTTTCACATAAGCGAAGGACGATTGAAACGTCTATTACAATCTAGAAAACGTTGGCAACGATTTACGTGGGCGTTCGCCTGGATCGTCTAGAAAAATATGTGACGAAGTGAATATGATTGTTCACAACCATATTAACACTTTCCCCAAAATTTGAATCCCATTATACTAGGGACCATAATCACGACAGAAAATATCTTCATCCTGAACTGACTATAAATTTTTTTTTAATTTTTATGAGCTTCACCGTGAAGAAAATAATTTAAAAGCAGTTAATGACTTATAGAAAAATATCCAAAAGGATTTTAATCTACTTTTCCACCAACTTACGCAACTTACGCAAGAATGATATTCATTTCAAGCAAGCAGAATCAGCTAGAAATGGATTAAAACAAGAGCAAGACCGAGTATCAAGTGGCTTTTCATTCGGTTTGCAGACAGCGTTATCATTCCCAAAGTTAACTACTTCTGTAGCTTATTATACATGTAACATGTATATTTTAAATTTAGGCATACACAATTTCTACAACGATAACAAAAGCTTCTACAGGGTCCCAAGAAGTAGCTTCATGTCTCTTAAGACACCTAAAAACCCTGAAAGGAGAAAAACACATCATTGCATATAGTGACATGTATGGAGGACAAAACAGAAATATCAAAATAGCTTTAATGCGGTTAAAAATCCTATCGATGGGAATGTCGTTAAAAAGAAATCAGTTATTATTCAGATCAGATCAGTTATTATTAAGATTATTATAATATAATTAAAAAATGTACAAAAAAAACTTTTATACTAAATGAAATGAAACAAGAGGATTTTATATCAATAAGACTCTTGGAAGAAGCAGTTTACAAAATTTTCACGAACTTATATATTTTTAAATGACAATTGTTTCGACAACACCGTGTCTTCATCAAATGTAATATTTACAAACTACCTGCTACTATATATACCGAAAAATGACAATAACACCTTAATTAATGTTGTTGTGAGAATTTAAGTTCAATAAAGGAGAGGTATTTAAATCTAATTGATCGTTAAGCAATTGTTGAGTTCAAAATTATGTAAATTTCTTTTTAATTTTGTGTATCTTAAACATGCCGGACATTTCAGTCAATGTGACAACAGGGCGTTGTACGCCAAACCGGCAAGGTCTACGTTTCTGCTAGACTAGTAACAATTTTGTAGCAATGGGTCGCGACGTCGCCGCAATGTGAGATACAGTCCATTTATAGAAAAGAAAAATTCGATAAACATTAAGTGATTGAGGAAACGTTTGTATTATTGAAGAAACAGCAATACATTTCAATGTCTCATTTTGTTAATTTGCATGGCTTCCAATAAATGTTTTTTTTTTCTGTGTTTAAGTGTGTACCTCTGGACACCTGATTTTTGAGATTTTGGACATTTCGTTTTATTGTTGTTTAAAAATTTTCCTATTGAAAATGAACCTAATGAAAAACATTTTAACAAATGTTTTTCATTAGGTTCTCCTATGTATGTAATTGTTTTTGTCGAATTTATGCAGTTCTACCAATTCAGTAAAATCGTTAAATTTAGGAAACAAAGAGCGAATATTAAAATGACATAATTTTAAATATTATGAAAGTAATATGAGCAGGTTGGACTGTTTGCGCTGTGGTCTGTATTTAAGTTCGTTAGGGCAGACAAAACCAGAACTGCGGCTATCCTTTTTGTAGTGACCAATCTTGAGACATTTAAAACACCTTATGACGCCAGAATGCTCATTAACATTACAATCAGCCTATCCGATGGAGCCATGACATGACGGAAGACCGATGGACGTTAAAAATGATTACTAGTCTTAGAGTCTAATTGTTCCAGAACAAATGGGTGTCTGAATATTTGGGTCCGATGCTGAGGACTTCGGAGTTCTCCGACATCAAAATCATGCTTCACGAGGACAATAGAGGGGAGCTGGTCTATCTGATCAATGTGAGCGTTCCCGCGCGAAACGAATCGTCTACTGTAGAGTGTCAATTTTCAGTCCACCCTCAACAACAGTGACGTCGTCAAGTATGCGGACGGAATCGCGGTCCACTGGTACCAAGACTCTTCCAGTCCCGAGAGTCTGCTGGATGAGGCGAGGAGCGACGAGAAGGACCTGTTCTTGCTGAACACCGAGTCATGCATACGTAACGACGAACCCTGCTAGCGACACCGCGTCACTTTCAGTAACCGTTTTTTTTTGTTTCAGTGAGGCCGAGCGAGCTAGGCAGCTGGGAAAACGGCGAAAGATACGTCAACAGTATAATCACGGTAAGCTACATCGACATAAACAAGATTGCTTTCGAAAAATCGTCGGTGAGCGGTGCAAGTTCGTCGCAAATGGCGCGAATCAGCTTTTTATTTTAAAAAGGAGGCGCTTCGCGGATTCTTGCAGGGACGCAATGTTTTGCTATCGTGCTCCTGCGGACCACTATGGAACTTTCCCAAAATCGATGTAATTTATACACCCTGTATATAGTGTCCTTCACATCTCGTCGAAATAGAGGATATAGCTGTGGATCTCCTTAGTTTCCTGGTATCCGAATTTTTGCAATGGAGTAAATGGTTTTCAAAAAACTACTTGTATTCTGAAAAGATGCAGTACATGGTAGTTGTAAATGACGTCATCGCGTTTAGACTGGGGGCGAGAAATGGTGATTTTTATTTGGATTTTTTCAAATGTCTCGAACAGCGTATGTGACAGACGAAAACCGTAAATACAAAAATAGTAGCCATTGATACGGCCTATAAGACTGTTTAACGGATGTACGAATTTTGATTTACGGTTAATAAGTTACTCCCTAAAAGAACAATTTTCAGGGTCTTTTAGATTCTTGTCCATAACTAAAACACCTTGTAAATAATCGAAAAAATGCGTGAAACAAAAGTTATAGCGCCGGGTCTTCCACGTATTATGGATGAAAAAATTTTCCTATCGGATGAATGGCTTTGGAGGAAAAGACGTTTTTCTGGATGCCAAAATAAGCAAAAAAAAATATAAATAAAAACAAAATACTTCGCGTCATTTTATTGCTCCAAATTTAAAGAGTCTAAATGCGGGTCCAGACTTCTACTTCTCTCCCAAGCCTGAGGTCGGTAGCTGCACATTTGGAGTACTTATTATGTTTTTTAATATTGCACAGAGTATCGCGAACACCCTGTACAATACTTAAAAACCGTAAATACAAAAGCTTAAGCTGTCTATATGGTCTATATCGTCATGTAAAAGAAACTGATATCTAAAACACAGATTTGAAATTATTGCCAATTTTCAATAACAGGGGGACCCATTTTTCAGTTTTTTTTTTAAATTTGCGGTGCATCCGGTGCATTTTTGAAAAATTATCAAGAATAAAAGTTTATGCAGCCAAATCTTCTACGTGTATGCTTTCGAAACAATCGATTTCATCGATTTTTCGCAAGTAACGGGGTGACCTAAATGGAAAAACCATTATTTTTAATTTTCTGTTCATAATCGCGACACCCTATATATTTTGGTTGGGTTATTGTCCCAAATGTCGTGCGTCCTTTGGTTCAAGAGTTTGTTCGATAGTACATGCCGAATTGCAATTCGATAGTTCCAAATTTGGGACACTTACTGTGCCTCATAGTGATTTTAGGAGCAAAAATACTAATAGCTGACAACATGCGCATCTCCTAGTACTAGTATGGAGGAAAATTTGAACTCCGTAACTCCAACCGTTCGAATGTTATCTAGCTTCAAACACGATGGTCCGTTAGGAACAACAGATAACTGAGAATAGACAAAAATTGACAACTTGTAGTAATTCTTGATTCTTGATACAATAGAGCAATTAAGAAAAACAAGATCTACATTAACTAAGGGAAGACATACAAAATCAAAAGATAAAGTGTTTAGTTGCTACAAAGAAGAAAACAAAACAATTGGTTCAAGCCAAGCCAAAATTAAACTGGGATAATTATGAAGGTTGATGAGTGAAAGCTCCCATAAAGGCTGGAAGAAGCCCACCAACCTTACACTTGAAGCTACTTTAAGAGTCACGTACGGACAATTAATTTTCCGAGTTGGAAGTTTTTTGTAAGTTCGAGATCTCTCGGTCTTTTTTACAATTTTTTACAATTACATATTAGTTTGTCAATTTTGAATGTTCAGTTTCATCCAGCTAGTGTTTCATATATTTATAGTTTTGTATACTTGGTTTGGTTTTGGTTCCCCCGAATAGTTTTTTCTTGATGGCGTATTACACACTGAGATCCATGTCATTGCATGCAGTGATTTGGTAATGTCACATTTCTCGACCGATTAGATTTATGAATTGGGTTAAAAAAATTACAAATATGGCTACTGCAAAGGTAAAATATTGTAGTATAAGACCCGCTGATCTATAGTGAATTTCAAAATTTCGTGGTGAGGGCTCTCCAGCTCTTTTGGAATTTCTAAAGGAGTATTAAAAAATCTTAAATCTACGTTGGTTTAACTGACTGCATAACTATCGCCTTTGAGCCGAGTGTCCTTTTCCCACGGGCCCTGGGCTGTAAAAAGTAAAGAAGAAGAAGATATTCTGTATTCTTTGCCTGTTCTTTCGTATATGCAGGATTTGTACCACAACTCGCTGGGTTTCGTGGACTGGAACATGGTGCTGGATCTGGACAGCGGCCCGAGCTGGGCAGGCAGCCATTTTGACTCGCCCGTTATCGTCAACGCGACCGCAGGCGAATTCTACAAGCAGCCGATGTTCTACGCGATTGGACATTTTTCCAAATTCATAGTGCCCGGATCTCTAAGGTTGGAGACCGACGTCAGCGTCGAGGCAGACGTCAGATCTATAGCGTTCCTGAGACCTGACGGCAAAGTGGCCGTTGTTCTCTTCAATAGGTATAGTATAGTTTGTCTCGAAGTATGTCGTTTTGGTTTTTGACGGAAATTGTCGAAATACCCTGCCGACGACAGTAAAACACATGGTCAGTCGATATTGTAGGTGAGATATTTTAAAAATATAGATAAGTACCAGAATTTTTGAATAATCATTGCCCGTTCTTGTTTAATGAATTTTCTACTTATTGAACATTTATACACAATTTCTACAATTTGTTTATCGTCTGTATTGTCCTTTACCTATTCATAAATTATTTGTTGAAAAGTACATCCAGTAGAAATAGGTATGGATCACTTTTCGAGGAAGGTTCCATCAAAAATCAACACGATATACTTCGGGACACACTTTACAGGAGAGACCCGTGAGATTTGAGTTTGTTTTTGTAGCGAAACCGATAATTGTTTTTAGTCTACTGTTTTTTTGAATGAAATACGATTTGTTTGGGTCTCCCTTGTCTCTGGTGGCTTTGGTGGTTCTTTAATCGGCGGTTTTAGGGGTGAGGAGCCGGTGACCTTGGATTTAGAGATCTCGGATAAGCAAGTGTCGGTCGACGTCGAGGCACGCTCCTTGAACACCGTTCTGTATTCCGTTTAGGACAATAAATTTGAGAATGTGCCAAAAATATTGTTTTTTTTTCCATCAAATTACAAAAATCCGGATGAATGTACATCTGCGAAACTGTGAGGCCAAATTTTCAGCAAACTGATTATTTTCTTAAATTTGTATGTCCTGTAGCTTATGTGCTGTTATATATCTTTTTTGTTTAATAATACAGTTTTGGTTAGGAAAAGGAAAAATTTAAAAAATAGCACTATTGATAATATCACTGTTTTTAGACAGTACCTATTTTTTACCTTCTTGGGACATCCGGTATATGAAACATGCTGGCGTGAAATTTACCAAAAAAACTAAAAATGTTAGCAGTTGATCTCTACAAAGTACTAAAAATGTCCACACTCCATTATAAAATAAAAACCTAAATATTTTCATTTAAATCTTCTATTAAAATCATCTATGAATATTTTTGTCAAATATTAGAACGTATGAAACATTCTAGTGCAAGTACAATTTACCGAAACAACTAAAAATGTCAGGCATTAGCAGCTAAATTTTGCTACTCTGAATCATCGATTAACATTTGGACATTTTCTTAAAATACTACAACATATGAAATATTTTAGAAAGTCAACTAAAGGATAATTGTAAAAATGTAAAAAGTCTCAGAATTACCAGATAAATTTAGTAACTATCCGCAGTGCAATTTACCTTAAACAACTAAAAATGTCAAGGATTGAGCTTTGAATTTGCAACTGCTCACTGTCCATTATAAAACAGAAACCTAAATGTATACTCCGTTTAAATCAATTATAAAAATGTGAATGTTTTTGTAAAATATTTGAACGTCTGAGACATTCTAGAGTGTAATTTACCTTAAAAAACGAAAAATACCAAGAATTGAGAGTTGAATTTGCAACTGCTCACTGTCCATTATAAAACAGAAACCTAATTGTATACTCCGTTTAAATCAATTATAAAAATGTGAATGTTTTTGTAAAATATTTGAACGTCTGAGACATTCTAGAGTGCAATTTACCTTAAAAAACGAAAAATACCAAGAATTGAGAGTTGAATTTGCAACTGTTCACTGTCCATTATGAAACGAAAATCTAAATACATGCTTTGTTTGCGTCGTCGACAAAAATATTAATATTTTCGTAAATCATTACAACATATGAGACAATTTACCGAAAAAAAAAATAAAAATGTCGAGAATTGAGCGTTGAATCTGCAACTGTCCACTGTCCATTAAAAAACCTAAACCTAAATGTATACTCTGATTAAATTATTTTTAAAAATATGATTTTTTTGTAAAATATCTGAACATATGGGACATTCTAGAGTGCAATTTACTGAAACAACTGAAAACATCCAGAATTAACAGTTAAATTTCATAACTATCCACTGTCCATTATAAAACGAAAACCTAAATACATGCTTTGTTTGCATCATCGATAAAAATATGAAGATTTTCGTAAAATATTAATACGTATGAGACATTCTAGAGTGCAATTTACCGAAAAAACTAAAAATATCTAGAATTGAGCTTTTAATTTGCAACTGTTCGAGCGACTGATGAAAATATGAATATTTTTGTAAAATATTACAAGCTGCGGGTGTTCTCACATAACCGTCCCTCCAGTGCCTCGACCCAAGATCAAATTAAATCGCCTTGTTGTGTGCGCGCGTGTGTGTCTGCGTGTGCGTTTGATGAACAATTTCTGTAGCCAAACGCGACCGAGAATCGATACAGAGTCTCGACCTCCCCCAAAACCGATGAAGCTTAATAAAAACACTCCCTTCCGCATGTCCGTGGATAATAACCCGCCTTGAAAATTGAAACTCGTTCGACTTGAGAATCGAATTCTCGGCAGAACTTTATCTACGTCTCTACGCGTGCTGAACTATTTACGACGCTTCTTATAGTCTCTTTTTATATCCAAACTAGGCAGAAATAGTGACACGAATTCCATTGTAATCCTTAAGGATTACAATGGATTATAACTAGTCGGTGTCTTCCACGCAGATTCAAATTGTGTATTGATATGTTAAGAGTAATTTTTCTGTAAGAATAAAAAGGTAATTTTGTTTTAAGGATGTTGAAATAAAGGGAACTCATTCGTAATTTGCATCGAAGGTGCATATTAAGCCACCCTGACGCAGCAAAGTACGGGGAGATATGATCTCTCCTCCTTACCCCATAAATTAGCCTTAGACAAGAGTTTTGAATATCTGGAAACTTCCTTGAATTAATCAACAAAATTAAAGATATCAAAATCCCTTCTAACGCAACACTATTGTCTACTATTGATAGATTTAGTAGATTTCACCCCAACTCGGGAACAGGTTAACCCATTGGCGAAACAAGATTTATTGGATTGCTTAATAGTATCTTTAGATCAAAATTATTTTTAATTTATTGGACAGATTTACATCTGTAAGTAAGGTTTGATTATGGGAAACCCACTTAGTCCTTTGTTAGCCGAGATTTTTGTGCCAAAAAAATCGAGTTCTATGCACACTTTAACCAATTTTTTTTAAATTAAACTTTTAAAGTTAATTTTGGACCACCCTGT
The DNA here is from genome assembly GCF_029955315.1 of Cylas formicarius. Taxonomy (NCBI): domain Eukaryota; kingdom Metazoa; phylum Arthropoda; class Insecta; order Coleoptera; family Brentidae; genus Cylas; species Cylas formicarius. The sequence goes on along the minus strand of NW_026844347.1, from coordinate 38,942,018 downwards.
ATTTTTTGCAAGCAGAAATCCACCGACATATTTAGACTTGGAGACGCAGCTTTTCCATAACATACAAAATAGAAACGGGAAGGCTTAGTTATGGGATATTATAAATGAAATATGCCTAGTCAGTTAAGGACATAACCTTTATTCGAAAATTATGAAAAAAATTGATATTTGGAAAAACTATTAACTATTAACAATTTTTTGAAAAACATGGACTGATAAAAGTTCGTTCACCACAAGAATGGGTTGTAATAGACAAAATACGCGATATTGACATTTAAATAATTCTATACAAATGTACGAAATGGTGTCACAGATGGGCATGTTTTGGGTCCGATATTTATAGGTCAAAAGTTAACTGGAGATCATTATTTACAACTCAGTGTTTTGTTTTATACTTGTAAAAAAAACTTGGCTACTAGCCCTACATTTTGTTTTTTCTTTACCTTCATATCAAGATAAACTGAACGTACTGTAGCTGTGAAATTAATTGTTGGATTAATAAAATATTTGCGAGGAATCGTTTTATAGGAGCATAAAATTTGTGGTTCCAAATTTGCGATCGGCTAAAACCGACCGGATATTTGAAACCCCAAGACCAACAAGTATTTGGGGCAATCAAGCTGCCCCGTTTTAATTTATCGTCGACCTGTTTCTTGGTCGCTCCTGCCGAGATAGTTTTCGAGATTTATCGTCACGTCACGTCACATTTCCATTCGCCTCCCGGCGACAGTTTCTCGCGCGCAGTTGAACAATGGGGCAGAGAATAAGTCTCGAGTTGCAGTGGGATGCGGTTCTGTTTAAGTTAAGGTGGAGCGAAACAACACCCCCCGCCGCTCCAATGGTTTATTTATTAATTCGGCCGAACCAACCGGTCTATACAAATGTCGATTTTCAACAGTCACAACTTTTATGACTTATGACAACCCGAATAACCACCGCAGACTGTAAAAGTATACGAGGTGTGCTCAGAAAGTAAGACAAGTTTTGTAATGTCATAATTCCAGCCAGTTTGCGTATTTATTTTTTTTTGTGAGACAGGAGCGCTAGACGTGTTTTGTGTGCTTGGAGATTTTCTGCTGTCAAAAAAAAAATGGAACAAAGAATTTGCAGAAAATTTTGTGTAAAAAATGGAATAGACTGCTGCAAAACACTTGAAATGTTGACAACGGCATGTGGTGAATCCACTTTGAGCCAAAAAGATATTTATAAGTGGTACAAGCAGTTCCAAGATGGCCGAGAGGACCCCAATGACGAACCGCGCTCTGGACGCCTCAGAACGTCAATAACTGATGAAAGTCTTGCAGAAGTGAAACAAATGGTGTTGAAAAATCGTCGAATCACTATTAAATGTGGCACAACTACCTTATGGTAGTGCATTCAATTCAATTCGCACACAACTCAACAAACGCTCTATTACACACGAAATAAGAACGATTACTAATAAACTTAAACTAAGTAGTATACCAAACCAAACAATATTAATCGCATAAAATTATTTTCTATTACGGACCACAATTTTACCTGAATTTAAATTCCGAAACTTTCGGTAATAATCTTGTTGCATTGTATGTTAATGACCACCCTTCAAAAGCAATTGGTCACTTCCTTATATTTATGAACAGACCATACTTTTATTGGGTTGTTCGGAAAGTCATTTCGTTTTTTTTGGGGAACATGAGAGACAGTTTTCGTATAAAGAATAAATATTTTATTAAATTATATACTGGCCATTCTGGTCCAACACCTTTTGCCATCTTTCTGGCAGTAACATAATTCCCCTCTCATAAAAGTTTTGGTCCTTGCTGGCAAAAAACTGGTTCAGGTGGTTTTTGATATCTTCATTTGAGGTAAAGGTTTTGCCATCCAAAAAATTTTGCAGGGACCGGAACAAATAGTAGCCGGAAGGCGCCAGATCTGGAGAATATGGTGAATGTTGCAATACGTCCCATTCAAGCTGTAAAAGTTTTTGGCGAGTGACCAAACTTGTGTGAGGTCTCGCATTATCTTGGTGGAACACTACACCCTTCCTGTTGATTAATTCGGGCTTCTTCTCTTTAAGTGAATCATTCAATTTGTCCAGTTGATGACAATAGACTTCTGAATTAATCGTTGTATTGTCCGGCAAAAGCTCAAAAAAAGCGATTCCTTTGACATCCCACCAAACGGAGAGCATCACCTTTTTTTGGTGAATGTTGGCTTTTGACACGCTTTGAGCCGGTTCATCTTTTCTGCTTCATGACCTCTTGCGTTTAACATTGTTGTATACAACCCATTTTTCGTCTCCAGTAATAATCCGCTTCAAAAATGGATCATTTTCTTGACCTTTGAGGAGCGAATCACACACGTCAACGCGACGACACAAATTTCGCTCCGTAAGGACATGGGGCACCCACACATCGAGCTTCGAGGTTAAGCCCATGCCTTTCAAATGGCCATAAACAGTCGAATTCGACAAATTTAATCTCTCACCGATCTCTCATGTGGTTATTCGCCGATTTGCATCAACTAATGCCTTTATCGCATCTTTGTCAGCTTCGACCGACCTTCCAGACCGTGGTGCATCTTCGACATCAAAATTGCCGGATCGAAATTTTGCAAACCAGTTTTGGCACTGGCGTACTGTTAACACGCCTTCTCCATACACATCCGTCAATTTTTTTCTCGCTTGGACAGCATTTTTACCTTTTCTGAAGTAAAAAAGTAAAATATGACGAAAATGCTGCTTATTGCTCTCCATATTTAAAAGGGCACCAACCAAAAACTACTGCGTAGAATTAATAGAACTTTTTCACACACAAGCCTTGCAATATCAGCTCTCAAGACATATAATGGTTATGCGGCTTTAGTGTGAAGTTGGTTTCGAAAAAACGTAATTAAGTCCTCTGGCGGGAAAAAACGAAATGACTTTCCGAACAACCTTATAGATGGAAAATTAATTGCTCATTTACGTACCAATTATATCTTGCTAATTGGACATCCGAGACGGTGTTTATGGCCCTCATTCAGCTCCGCCCCCCTCAAACAATATATAAGCAGGAACAGAGTAAATACGAGCCAGTTTCAGTCAAGCTCTGAAGAAGCCAACAGGATGATTGGCGAAACGTCCAGAAGTTTTATAAAAGTTATTACAGTAGCCTGCAGAAGTTTCTTTGAAAAATCAACATATTTCTCCTTTCTATCTGTGAGTCTGCAACAAATTTCGACAGGCCGGTATCGAGGTTAACCGGAATTTTTTTGGGACGACAAATTTCCGGCAAACCTGCCACCCCCTTTACCGAACATCAATTACTCTCGAGTGGCGGTGCGTTTGGAGGCAGGGGAAGGCGATGGGAAGGTCGTCGGCGAAGTGCTTTATAACGAAGCACTCTTCCCCTGCCCCTCCGCCGTAATTATTCCCACTTTGAAGAGCACACGACAAAAACGGATATAGCCCGAGTTAATAGTCACCGGGGTTTCCTACGGGAAGACGGGAGGAAATCGAAGTCTCCCTTAAACGATTTGTTTGTCGTTCGACGTGGGAGTGGGGGTGGGTTTTATATGTGCGATCGAGGGGTCAAAAAGTAACGACGATTTCGTCGCCACGCGCTTATTTCGTCGCGTTAATTGAAAACTTGATTCAATAAAGTATGAAACGTATATACAAAAAAAAAACGCCTATTAAATTAATAACATCGATCTTGACAATAGTAATTTGCAATTTTATTTTAAACTTTTCACAATAACAGCGTACATTCACCCCAATATAATAAGAGTTACATCTGCCTCAAAATAATGTAATTATACCTTTATTTGCTGTTTAAAAATAGAAGAACTATGTAGAAGACACAAAAATACAAGAAGAAGGGTGCTTTTTACAAAGCTTCTGGATTCCTCCTGCGTCGGTTTTTGCTTAGTCGAAATTGCTGACATCCTGTTGGCTTCTTGGATTTTATCGTGATAGATCAGGATTTGAATACAACAGCAGACTTGACAGAGGAAGCCATATTACAACATGCAAGAAAGGGTGAGGAAGAGCACTAAGAAGAAGAACAAGCACTATATTCAGTTAAGCTGCTAGAGAAATTTTTTATGTATCATGGGGAAGACGCCCCTCTCGAAGAAATGGTGAAAATACAAGCCAAAGTAAAATATGCGTATTGGCATACTAAAAAAATTGAAAAGAAAATGAATGAATGAATAAAATGTTCCTATGCAGATGTTAAAATATGTATATGAAATAATTAAATATTACATATATATACATATAAACTAACCAACAGCTGACAACTGTGTTCATATAATTGACATATAATTATAGAGTTTTTATTATTAATAGAATATTTAATTATTTGAATTGAGTAATTATTTTCTATTAAACTGACCCGTACAAATCCAATAAATACTTAAAACGTCATTGCAATAAATGCACTATATTTTTGGTCGTATTATAAATAACCAACCAAAACTAACCAACAACTAACAACTGTGTTGATGAGTTGGTAGTATTTGCATATAATTGACATATAATTTGCTATTAAACTGACCTACAAATCCAATAAATACTTAAAACGTCAATGCAATAAACGTGCTATATTTTTGGTCGTACTATACCAGCATTTTCTTAAGCCTGTTTTACTTAATAATTTGTCCAAATTTCTAGGGCCTTCTCGATAAATATCTTTTAATTTTTTATATAAAATGCATTTTTCGAAAAAATATTCGCGTTCTGTCGCACCGAATTATAGTAAAATTAATAATTAAAATTGACGTTCCGGTTTAATTAAAATTTTGAACACTACTTTACGCCCGAACGAGCCCGAAGCTCCGATGGCGATTTCAATTAAAATTTCGCCGTTATTGTTGGTCCGAATTGATTATCTTTTTTTTTTCGCAGCTTTTTTCGCGTGATCGTTCGCTGGAGAATATTTTCCGCCCCGAAATTAATATTTTATTATTTAAACATGGCGGCCTCTCTTGCCCGACGCCGTAACTTCACTTATTTTACTTTCTCCATTGCACTGAAATCCTTTTTCCATATGCATTTGTTCGAGATTACGTTGTTCCATCTTAAAATTAATTTCTACAAATCAGTTTAAATGCACATTCCGCTATTTTGAACGGCAGGGGGCGCAAGTATCGCGCTTTAATCCTTCGCATGCAAATCGTGGCCTATTATGGTCTCAACGCCGCCGTCAAGTTCCCCCTCCCTTAGTAGTTTTTCGACGACCTTGCAATATTAGGGAAATGCGTCTTTTATTGGTTAATTTTAACAAGTGGACAAATCTCGATGGGCACGGACCCTTTAGAGCCACACAAGATCCAGACGAGTGTGCCAAAATTGTCGCCAACATCCACTAATCCACTAAAGAAGAAGAAGATACTATAAAAATTAATTATTCACCGCCAGTATTAAAATTCGATGTTATTTAGAAGCTCGTCTCTCTGCGAAGGAGCGTGACCTTTTTATTGAGGGGGGGGGGAGCGAAAAACTGATATTTACGCTACGGTGGGGGGATGGGGAAATGGGTTCGGGATATTCGGGCCACGTTTGACGTTTCCGTCGCGGCGACGACGTCGTTACGTCGACGCCGCTAAATCTAAATGCCTCCGGAACCTTAAAGCTAATGCGAGGGAGCGCGTGTATCGGCAGGTCGTTAATTTTAAACGAAAAATAGAAAAAGAAAAGAAAAATACTCGAGCGGCTCGTTTGCGCCGCGATTTTTCAAAATAAAAGCTTTCCGATTTGTTACGTCGTCGGCATCAACGGAAAATATTTACGTTGGCCGGGAGTAATGGCGGCCGAGTGCGACTCAAAATTTAGACGATTTCGTTTTTCTCTTACACTCCCCCCGCCACCCCTCTCGTTCAATAAAAGTTGCAACGAGGTCCAACTCAAAAATTAACCATTTTTTTTTCGTCATTATAATTGTAAATTCTGTTTTTTTTGCATATCGAAATAACAGGGGTAAAATAGCCCTCTTAAATATTATGCAACAAGCACACTTTACTTACCGAATAGTCCACTAGATTTTAATTTAATCGTAATTGTCTCATATATTGCGGTAAAATCTCCGCAAACATCCGATTGCTCCCGGAAATATCCGAAGTCACTCGTGGGAAAATAAAGAAAGAGGTTTAGACGAAGACATACAGATACGTAGGGGAAATCAACTCTAATCCGAGGAGTCGGCTCGTACAATGTTGCCAAATGATATTAATAAATATGGGGTTGTAGACTATGAAGCATCAAAAAGAATAATATTAATTTGTCCAAATGTGAAGAAAGAATTTGTTATTTGTTGTCACCCCTGTTTCAAATATTTTAAGATAAACAAGGAGGTCAATACAAATCGGAATAAATAATTCTCAGTTTAGCTAAGTTGTCGTGAAATGTGAAATGGGCCGTGAAAGACTTAACTAAATAATTTGTACTGCTTTAAATATTTGTCTTTTAATTTTTTATTGCCCGTTGATAAATCATATTATAGAACATGTTCTAGAACATCCTTTAAGTAAAAGTTTTTTGTGGTGGTATAGATACGTGGATGGTGTCTTTGCTTGCTTTGTTGGAACGGACAGACAATTGAATTCTTTTTTAAATTACTATTATTATTTAAGGGAGTAGAAAAAAATAATTACAGAGATCAAGTGAACAAGTTCAATCAGTAATTGGAAAAAATCACATAAAAAATGCTTTATAAAAATGTAATCGAAGGTGAGTTACTCGGTTATTTAAAAAAAAATGAAAAATCAATTGAATTTTTGACATTTCGTATTTCCATAATAATGACCTTGATCGTTTACATTTTGCTGTCACACATTATAGAATCACAGAGTGTATATTTCAATTACATGTAATCTTTTACATGCAAATAAAATCTGAAACCAAGTTTTCTCAAGATCGGGATTATTGTAATTTTTTATATGAGCCGTTTATTATTCATGTTCATCTTTTATCAAGTTGGCACTTGCGACATTTATAATTAATGCTGGACTGTCAAAAAGATAAATGGGATTTGGATTTGAAAATTGTATATCACGTACATTTTCAAAATAATATAAATACTGAAAATCCTAATTTTGAAAGTGACCTAAGTCCACTTTTTATTGAAGATGTCAAACGTGCGGCCCGAAATTTTGAAAGCAGTGATTAAAATTACGTTTTGATATTAAACAGCCCCTTCAAAGAAAGATTCAGAGAATACAAAAAATTCGTAAAATTAAACGGAAGTTTTTCAAAATGAAGATTGCCAATGCCGAAAAGACTGCTTGAAAAATTTTAATGAAATAGAAAGAAAACGTATTTTCGAAATGTTTTGGAACATAGGAGAGAGTAATAAGCAAAATCTATTGCTATACGAAACTACCGAACGCAGTGTTGTAAAACGAAGTCGTCAGAGAAACGGAAAAGGTTGAAAACTCTTTTTAGATCCTTTTCACATAAGCGAAGGACGATTGAAACGTGTATGAAAATCTAAAAACGTTGGCAACGATTTACGTTTGCCTGGATCGTCTAGAAAAATATGTGACGAAGTGAATATGATTGTTCAAAACCATATTAACACATTCCCCAAAATTTGAATCCCATTATACTAGGGACCATAATCACGACAGAAAATATCTTCATCCTGAACTGACTATAAAAAAAATGGTTAATTTTTATGAGCTTCACCGTGAAGAAAATAATTTAAAACCAGTTAATGACTTATAGAAAAATATCCAAATGGATTTTAATCTACTTTTCCACCAACTTACGCAACTTATGCAAGAATGATATTCATTTCAAGCAAGCAGAATCAGCTAGAAATTAGAAATGGGTTAAAACAAGATCAAGACCGAGTATCAAGTAATCCATCTAATTAATTTGGCTTTTCATTCGATTTGCAAAGTTAACTACTCCTATAGCTTATTATAAATGTAACATGTATATTTTAAATTTTGGCATACACAAATTGGGATGAAACAAAAGTTTCTAGAGGTTACCAGTTCCTTAGACTTAAATATTACGAAAAAGCAAAGAAATTAGATTTCTGCATTTACCGTAAACCTTCACACACGGACACAGTCATACATAACAGCTGAAATCACCCTTATACACACAAAGTGGCTGCATTTTACTCTTTTATACACAGACTTCTTAATACGCTACTCTCAACGGCTACAATCATTCCATTATCGATAAAATTAAAAGTAAACAAGTCTGGACAACAGTAAACTCTATTTATCCGAAACCTAATACAGAACACGAACAATTTAAAACAGATAAGCTATTATCTTCATTCGGGTTTAAAGGCCGTCGTCGATTGGAATTACTTCCTAACGTTTCGCTAGCACGAGTGGCGAGCTTCTTCAGAGGTCTGCAGCATCTCAACAGTCAGCATCCCAGCATCCAGTTTACTATGGAGACTGAAAATGACCAACAACTTGCATTCTTGGACGTACTAGTGAGGAAGCGAGGTAACAAGCTGGGCCACACAGTTTACAGAAAACCAACCCATACGGACAGATACCTGCATGCTCTATCCAACCATCACCCAAGTCAAAAGTATGGGGTTATCAGAACCCTGACAGAACGAGCCCGAAGGATTTGCGAACCGGAGAACCTCCAGATGGAACTTGAACACCTAAAAACTGCGTTCGAGGCAAATGGCTACAGTAAGAGGGAGATCGAGAGATCAATGAACTCAAGATCATCAAGATCACGGGATACCGAACAACGACCCTCCACCTCCCCGTATATTCCGAGTGTCACCGACAGGATTGGCAGAGTATTGAAAAGACACGACATCAAAACAATCTTTAAGCCTACAAAGAAGATCCAGCAGACCATCAGGTCAGCGAAGGACAAGAGGGACTCACTTTCAGCTGCGGGAGTCTACCGCATTCCGTGTTCATGCGGAAAGGTCTACATCGGAACTACCAAGAGATCAATGGGAACGAGACTTAAGGAGCATAAAGCAAGCTGCAGGCTAGGACATACGGAGAAGTCTGCAGTGGCTGAACACGCACTGGGCAGCGGGGAACACAGGATACACTTTGAGAGCTGTAAGTTACTAGCATCGGTCAACGGCTATCACAACAGACTAGTCAGGGAAGCCATTGAGATTCAAAAACACCCACACAATTTCAACCGAAAGGAGGAGACTCTTAGACTCAACCAACCAAATCTGGAACCCGATCCTTAGGAACGCCCGAGCAGTACCGATCGATATCCCGAGACCAACCGAAGCGGAACAAGCCCCGCCCTCCACCAATCGGCATAAATACAACCTGCGCAGGAGAAATCCTCAGTCTACGTCCAACATCGGAGATGGAAGGACCTCTGAAGAAGCTCGCCACTCGTGCTAGCGAAACGTTAGGAAGTAATTCCAATCGACGACGGCCTTTAAACCCGAATGAAGATAATAGCTTATCAATGGGCCGCGAAAGCCTTAACCAATTTAATTTAAAACAATTACATACATAGGAGAACCTAGTGAAAAAGTTTCAAAACATTTGCCAAAATGTGGTTTAAAAATAGCTTTCAGAACTAACAACACGATAAGAAAATTTTTAAAAAACAATAAAAAGAAATGTGCAAAATCTCAAAAATCAGGTATTTACAGGTTGAAATTTATATTGTACAAACAGGTAGATCCTTCAAGAAACGCATTAATGAAACATAAAATAGCTAAAAACAATAATCTGGATTCTAATTATGCTACACTCTTAAACACAGAAAAACAAAAAGTATAAAATTTAATTTATTCAAATGTATTGCTTAATGATCTTATTATTATTAAACTGAAATACTCACAACATTAATTTAGGTTTTATTGTCATTTTTCGGTATATATATTAGCAGGTAGTTTGTAAATGTTACATCTGATAAAGACACGGTATTGTAGAAACAATTGTCATGTGAATATATATAATTTCGTGAAAATCTGAACTTTTAGTTCTTATTTATTGTTTTAAATGGATTTTCGTCAAGTAAAAAACACTGCAGGTCAATAAATCACCTAAATTCTACTATGACCGCAATTATTTACTTAAAATAATTGGGAACCTTTAAACAAACACTTTTATGATCTTTTAAGCTGAGTCACTGTAAACATTATCAAATAAGAACATTGTAATGTAAACAAATCATAATCGTAATCCACGTAAACGCGCCGCCCCTAAACGAATTGGACAAATGAACATTTAGACAAACACGGCCATCTCAAACTGACGTGGTGGCTAGATCCGTATATAATTGGGTATTTTACAGAAGGAAATAGTAAAAAAAACATAACTCTATTGCGCAAATGCGTGGATAATCGTTGATTAGTTCACGCCGATATTAAAAAAGGAAAGTTATCAGAGGGATAACGGAATGTTGGACTGTTTGTTTGTCCCATATGCGCCATATGCGAGCATGATTAATATTATTAATAACATCGGTTATGCGGAGCTACACCTCGATCCTCTTTATCTGCATCATAGATGGCGTTGACCATGAGATTTTAAAGTTAGTATACAAGCCCATATACAGTCTTAAACAAAACTAAACATAATTTTGTTGCTTACACTACTGTAAAAAACACAGTTACAAACATGTTGATCATATTTTCTCTCTCATAATATTAAAAAATTAAGGATAAAATTACTATGTTTCTGTAACAACACATTTTTATGTACGGAGTTTTTCATTATATTTTGACATCCACCCTCAGCGTTAAATTTGAAAGATTGAAAAAAGGTGCAAATCCAAAAGTTTCACGATTTTTGCTCTATTATCTTCTGCACGTGTCACGTCAGAAAAAACAAACGACAATCTCAAGCTGTCCAAATGACAGCAAAATTATTTTTTTTAAAATGGAACGTCCTATACGGATATCGGTCTAGTACGGATATCATATCGAACTATTATCTACTTACAAGGTCGTACACAAAAAGTGGTTCTAAATGGACAGGAATCAGACTGCCCAGCTATAATATCTGGGGTGCCTCAAGGCTCCATTCTGGGGTCAATTTTATCTGTATATATACGTCCGCGTTTCCTAGTTCTATACAGCATTGCAAAACCCATATTAGCTATGGTGTTAGAGCTTCTTCGTTTCTTTCGCCCAAGCTCTCCGAAAGATCAACTGGCCTCGCATTTTCGGAACACCCCGTACATAATTTCACAAACGGAGGAAAAAATATCAATGTCAAAGGACGAGACACCTGAGGGCGGCGAATTCGCAAGCCCGCCCACACCCCTTCGCCCACTAAACGCCCAAAGATCTTTTAATTAAAGATCCCCCGAAAGGAATTAATCAGGCGATGGTTTCGCGGAGACCGGAAATGAAGCAGTTCATTAATCACGGCCCTAGCCCATTGTTCGCCCTTAAATGAGACTACAAAAAAAGTGAAACCGGAAGCGATAAATAACGACACGGGACTAATTTATACCGAAATCCGTTAACGGTCAGTTTATACAATTAGGCAATAATACCGATAAGTACGCGAGTGTACAGTTGGTTGCATAGTCTCGTGTTATATATTCGCTACTTTATAGGGGGCGGTTAAACAATCAAATAATTAATAAATTAAACAAACAAATTGCCTGAGTGACCTAACAGTCCTATAGAGTTGTGAATAGTTGTCATTCAGTACAAAAAAGGCGCCAATATGAACATTTACGTTAAAATATTTCAGTAGAATTGACGTAAAAGGTTCAAATTTAATATTTTGTATTCTAATATTTATTGTGCTTTGATTTTTAGGTTAAAAAAGACTCGATCTTAAAACATTATTCATAATTGCCATACTTAGGAGCAATATAACGATTTTTTGGGCGGAAAATGTATATTTTTCAATTTGAGTCTCTTGTATAAACGATTCGAACTAACTTCAAGAGAAGTTTTGGCAACGGTTTCTTTTGGTTCGGCCGGAAATAGTATATTATGCATTTAACTCACGAGTTTTTAATAAAAGAGTGAGTTAAAAAGTTTACCGAACGTGTTGTATACTATACGTAATAATAAAATACTATTTTTAAATTAGATAAATATCGGCTAAATCTTCTACGGATATTAAAAATTACCAAATTTCTGTTTCCTTGCGATGACCTTCTTAAACTCCTCCCCCAGTCACTCAACAAGTTCCGATATTCCAATAAATCGTAGATACGTGAAGTATAACCATCGATTCGACAAACTCCCGAATATCCTACCGACTGCGCCACTTTTCTAACAGGAAACCGAAAGTCGCTTTTTAAAAACAGTGCTGTGCGATTAAAAGCGGCAAAATCTAGCCAAGGATCTTCTTCTTATGGGTGTAATTCACGTGACGATCCCCTTGCCCCTCCACAATTTCTTTTCGCCAGAATTCTGCTCGAAAATAGCGGCGCGCAACGCATTTCGTACGCGGACGGTTTATTTTCTCAAATATTAAAACAATACGATAACCGATGTACAGTAAACAAAGTCTATTAATATTGGAACGAGGCGAAACCTTCCATTACGTGCTGTATATTTATTTTCAGTAAAATGTTTAAAGAAAATATTCGCGATTCGCGTAAACACTTCGGATGTCGTCGATTTGTTTCGCTTCCGAAGTGGCGAAAAATCCGACTCACCCGATATTATCGCGATGAAAAATTTTAAATGCGGGGCGTTGTGTGATAAGCAGTCGCCTCAATGAAAGCACTGTTGGAGAATATCTCTTTCGAAGAAAGTTACAACATAATAGGAAGCAACGCAGGGAGCGTTGGGCATGAAACGACAACATCCAAAAAGCAATAAACTATGGTGGTCAGTAGAAATTGAAAATCAGATAAACACGAAAAAAAATCTATACCTGAAACGGTTAAATACTACATCCATAGAACACCAAGAAGCATATAACAGAACTAAGCAAGGAACACAGGAAAATCGGGAAATAGACAGATATATTGGCGGAAGGATGTGCACAGAAGCATGGCGATTCATTCAGATCATCAGACACTAAAAAAGTATCCTCTCAGAATATATCAGAACAACAGTGTTAACACAGATCTTCAATAAGTGCCTAAATGGTCAGGAAGTTCCTAGTCAATGGAAAAGTCCATGTACAAAAGAGTGTCAAAATTACAGGGGGTTATCAGTTGCAAGTTCAATTTAGAAGCAAAATATCTTATTAGCAGGCTCTGGAAAGTATTTCAAGGCACCTCCATTAATCAAACCCTAATAAATGCCACCAATAACCTTTATAGTAACTCCGCTTCAAAAATAAAAACAGGCAATAAACTGTCCGGAGATTTCTGCGTCACAAAGGGGCTTCGCCAAGGGTGGTGTATATCAGTAACGCTTTTTAAAATTTAAGTTAACGGTATTTAACCTACAGTTTGCAGAACATCAGACAGTGTTCGGGAAAACCGAACAAATAAATAAATTCAAATGTTAGACGCCAGGCACGCTGGCAACCCGTGTTACACGGTTGAGGTTATGAGCAAAGGAAGAAGGGGTGGCGTCTCCCGCTTGCTGCCAATTAATCCTTTTCATTGATTTTTCCTTCGATGTTGTTGTGAAAGGATTTATTAATTTTTCTATTCGTAGAGTGAAATCTCGTTCCTGCTTTACGTTAAACGTGTGTTGTACAAAAGGTGATTATAATTTTGGTTATAAACGCAAGGCATACCATGTTGGCGATAATTAGGTCACGTCATTAAAGTGCTTGCGAAAACCTTTTGGACTTTGAATTACCCGGATGTTGTATCCTCAACAGACAGTAATAGCAGCGGATAGCTAAAAGAAACTTATGAAGACAAAACGGGTTCAGATAACAAAGAAATAATAACAAGAGTGGCACAGGCATGAAAAGCAATTAACTGTCTGAACGGAATCCTCTGGAGTAAAAATATATCGAAACGTAGGAAAGACAATATATAAAACACTCTAATTAAAATTTTAAGATGCTCGTATACTTTATCTCAATAAGTACGACATCGGAGAAAAAACGTGCGATACAAAAATATGTATTAAGGGTGCCCATCTCCGATGTTGGACGCAGACTGACGATTTTCTCCTGTGCCGGTGGGCGGAGCTTGTTCCGCTTCGGTTGATCTCGGGATATCGACGGGGCAAGTTCGTAGCGCGCAGCGCGAAGCAGCTTTTTGTTATAAAATGAAAGAACTTCGCGGTTTCGTTTTTCTATCGTGCTCCTGCGGACCACTATGGAACTTTCTCAAAATCGATGTAGAGCAAACTTCGGTAAATTATAAAATTTGCGCAAATAATAACGTTGTCGAATGGTATTTTTTCAAATATCTCGCGCCCTGTATAATTCACGAAACCTGAAACTCTCTCACGACGCAGTTTACGTTACTGTTCAAATGAAATTACCCCATCTTTAACGGGTTTTCATTTATCGCCAATAATTTACCTACAAAAACGGAAGTTTTTAGGATATTTTAGATTTTTTGCCCATAAATGACACACTCTGTATATGATACAATCGTTGTTCGAAGTAGAGGATTTTTTTGGAAAATAGTCAATGGTTTTCGAGAAGATACGTTTTTTCTGAAACCATGCAGCGCGACGTATTAATCAATGACATCATCGCGTCTTGACAGCCCCCGAAATAGCGATTTCAATATGGATTTTTTCAAATATCCCGAACAGCGTATGCGATAGACGAAAACCGCAAATACAAAAATTGTAGCTCTTGATGCGGCCTATGACACCGTTTGAACCAATTAGCCATATTTTTTACGATTTTTGATTTTCGGTTAATAATTTACTCTGTAAAAGAACAATTTCCTAGGTCTTTTAGATTTTTGCCTATAATTTGAAAACACTGTATACAATCCAAAAAATGCCTGAAATAAATGTTATTGCACTGGATCCTCTGCGTCTGCCGGTTAAAGAATTTTACCGATCGGGTGAACGGTTATGGAGTAAAACATATTTTTCTGGACGCTAAGATGACCAAAAAAAAATTTTCAAAAATTTTAAAAAAATACTTGGTAAAATTTGATTGCACACAATTTCTACCGTTTAAATGTGGACACGAACTTTTACTTCCCTGCTAAATTTGAAGTTGATATCTGCAAATTTAGGAGACTTAACACATTTCTCATTAAGCACGGAATATCGGGAACATTCTGTACAATAGGTGAAAACCTTAAATACAAAAGTTTTTGCCATCTATGCAGACTATATCGCAATATAAAAGAAAGTGAGATCTGAATCATAGTCTTTCAGTTATAAGCTATTTTCAATAACAGGGGGACCCATTTTTCAGTTTTTTTGTATTTGCGGCGTACCCTGTATATTTTTGAAAAATCGTCTCGAATAAAAGTTTATAGAGCCATATCTTCTGCTTCTTCCGGTTCAAGAATTTTTTTGGTCTCGTGAACAGTTTTTGAAAACTGATATTTTTTGTAAATCCTTACACGCGCGATTTTTGATTTTTTTAGAATACTTCCCGACCCCCCAGCGCCCCCAGTTTCAATAGGTTCCGTCATGGGGCAAAGCTGCATATACGTACCAAATATGAAGTCGATTGCTTCAAAATTCGGACACTTATCGTGTTTCATGGCAAGGTCCAAAAAACAGTCGAAAACCGCGAAAAAAAGATGGATACCGGCGTCGGATCAAAGCCATTTCTTATAAATTTATGTGCCTCGTGGAGGGTTAAAAAGGAGCAAAATTTTAATTTTGTAGCTCCAACGGTTCGAAAGTTATTCAGGAAAAATCAAAAGACGAAAATGGACAACGGACAACGAGCAGACAAAAAAATTAGTAATAAAATCTATTTACTTGTTGATTTAATATTGAATTTAACTAATTATTGTTTTAAAAAAAAGTGACCATCATTTCTATACCACCGGAATTAAATCCCAAACTTAAAAAAAGTGATAAATAAAAAATTAAATCAAATCACTCAAAAACACCCCAATATATTTTTTCAATTCTTGTTTTCAAGTGTAAAAAAAAATCATTTACCAAAAGACCTGTTTTTCCGCGAAAAATAAAAAAAGGTCATTTTTTTCAGAAACTACTGAAAACTTCTTATGCTACGTAATAACAAAAAATACTCACAATCAAGCGAATAATTAGAATTTTTAAAAATATTCATAGCATCCTTAAAAAAAAAAAAACAAGTTGGTTACTGACCCGGTACAACCGAACGCTTTGTATACTTAAATATTATATGAGTAAAATATATAAAATATGAGTTTGAGTCAAACACTTTATGTACTGAACTTTATTTCTTCAGCGTTATACTTATTGAGATAGAGATAAGATGGAGATATGAGCATTTTAAAAATATACATGTACATTTGAGTAGTAAATTTTATCACTCTCACCAATATTTATTACCTACTAGCTCCCCTCAAACTCTTACGGCTGCTCTAAAAGCGTTGGAGCTTAAGCTGGAGCTTTTAGAAAAGAATTTACAACTGTGATTTTCATAGAACTTTTTAGATTGCAATGGGTGTGGATTTAGTTTTAATGGAAATTCTCAGAAGAGCTTTTAGGGCCAGAACTTTCCAAAGCGCTTCGGATGAGGCCAGGACATTTAAAGCTACAGTTCTTAGAATAAATTTTCCGGCCAAAAATTTTGATAAGCTCTTAGAGAGAAACTTTAGAGGTAGAATATCTAGAGGACTTACTAGATGAGCTGGGGCTTTTAGGTGAGTACTTAGGGGAGTTTTTGGCGTCAGAACAGAGACTAAAGCCGTCAGAACTTTTAGGAGAGAAGTCAGCGTCAGAGCTTTTAGAGCTACAACTTTTACAGCCACGGCATTTAGGGGAGCTTTTAGCGCCAGATGTTTTACAAGAATGTTTAGAAGAACTCTTAGAGTAGCTTTTAAATTTTCTTTCTGCTCAATTAATTATCGAACGCTTCAAGTGGAAATTTTGGTTGGCTTCCCACCATTTAGCCGCTCCTCAGGCTTTTGGGTATGCAGCCAGTTAAACGCACGTGAATAAGCGGTTGCGGCGGCGTGTATGTCGATCTTATCCGCGAAAAAGTGGGGACGGAAGTGGTTCTCCGTCCCTGCCAGTCCTCGCAGACGTTTGAAAATTACTAGGGCGAACAAAAGGGCACTCCGATTCGCGAAACCTTAGCGTTTTGCCCCGGAAGCGCCCCCCGCGGGGTCGAAAAGGAATGGAAATAAAGCAACTCAGTCCCAATTGAATTTAAAATAATATTGGCGGACGGTACAGTGCACCGGGAATTTCCATGACCGTTTTTTCCCCGTTGTTGTTGTTCTCCGAAACAATGGACGCGTTTACCGGCGTCACAAAGGGTCCGGGTGGGGTGCGGACGCAATTTTTCCGTTTATTCGATTTTTTTCCTCCTTATTCTTCTTGTTCGTTCGAGGTTAAGTTAATTCCGCAGGACTGCGGTCCCAATTTAATTTATCGCGAATGGAGGAGTAAATAACCGGGTTTTTTTCTGTACTGCCTGCTTTAATTGGACCAGGGAAGAGATGTTGGCATCTGATACCATATCGATAACAAAATACGCCATCTTTGCGTTACTTTCTCGCTTATAATATGTGACGTCATCCTTCCGCCATTTCTAACATATCGTTAACTATTTAAATTAACGTGTCATTTAGCTCAGAGGTAGAGTCAGAGGTAGAACACCGGTCGGGTCTCGGGTTCGATCCTCACTAGGCGCAAAAAAAAGGGGGTCATCATCCGAGCTGGTCGGGGACTTTTCGGAAAGTCACGTGACATCAGGCTCCGTGTCTAACCAAAATATAAACTTTTGAAGATGTCTGTTTGGAACTTTGGTTGGGTAAGAGCTGCTATAGTTTACGTACGTGTATCATTTGAATAATATAAACATTTCTATTTATAATTTGGTTTATATATATCCTGCAACAAAACCGTTATTCTAACAATGGTGTAGAATGTTAAATATTTCTTCTGCAGTCTGATGAAATACTATTTGCAAGTATTCTGAGAAGTCTTAAAAACAGATTTAAGGTGCCTTCCCTAGTGGCCAGCAAGCCACTTTAGAAGAAACGGCCACATTGACGAAAATGTATGGAAAATTGTGAATAATCGCATTTCAGCGAGGAAAAAAAGAAGCGACGCTGACAGTTTCTCGAGTCTAGATGAAAGTGATCAAGCTATAATACGGCGTAAAATTTACCAGTTATACGAGGAACAAAGCGTGCCTACATTAGATATCTTAATTAGGAGGCTTGAAAAAGATGAAACGGTGTTAAATGTGGCAAAACTACCTTCAACACATGGGTTTTTAAAAAATGACAAAAGGCAAGTTTTAATGAAATCTTTTAGAATTCGCAAATGGCGACTGAAATATCTAGAAAAAATTAGGAGTTACAGAGAACAACAAAGGCCAATTATTTACTTGGATGACACCTGGTTCGACACTTATAATACCCGGAAAAGGGTTGGGTTGGCTCAACTGATAAGTGAAAACAAACGCGCCATCAAAAAGAGGTAAAAGAATAACTATTTTGCATGCTGGCTCTAAAGATGGTTGGATTCCAAATGGACTTTCTCTGTCTGCGAAAAATATTAAAGATTCTTCTAAGGATCACCATGAAGACACCACCGCTGATTTATTTGAAACTTGGTTTAAAAACACACTACACAACATTCCTCCTAATAGAGTAATTGTAATGGACAATGCAAGTTATCACAGTAGACAGTTGACTAAAACCCCTTCCGCATGCGACACAAAAGCAACAATCCAAAACTACATGTATAATAACGACATTTATTTTCACGAAGATTATACCAAAATGCAATTAATCGAGGTTCTACAAAGCTTGAACCTACAAAAGGAATACATCTGTAATAATTATGCAAAAAATCTAGGGCATACTGTATATTTAATCCCATTGAACATGTTTGGCACCAACTGAAATCTGCCATTCGTCGTAACGTCCTCACTCAAACTTATAGAAATCGAAGTTTTTAATATCCCTTCACAAAGTTGGGTAAATTCTGTTAAAAACATAGAGAAAGCAGAACAATCCATATCCATATTGCAAATAATATAGAACAAATAACAGGCGATGATAGCGATAGTGATACTGATATATTATGTGAATAATTTTAAGTAATTTAAGTAGGTAATAAAAATAATTTGTAATTTTATTTTAAATTTAAACATAAATACATACATAAGTAAATGAACTATTGTTTAGCATCTTTCCTAACAAAACCCCAAATAATTCAATTCTAAGCAAAGTATGGGCCTGTTCGGCCATATTTCATTCTTACAGCTTGTCCGGGTCTTTCCTTAATTCGTATGAGTTACTTTTTTATATCTATGAACAGACTATATCGGGCCCGGTAGAACATTAGGGACGAGCTCTGAAAGGAAAGAAAGGAAGAAAGAATTTTGTTTTGTTTAGTTAGGTGGATATAATCTTATTAAGTTACACTAAGAATACGGAGGAAGACATAAAACAGCATGCCCAGAATTCAAAATAAATATAATTTTTCTTTTCTTTTAAAGCTTCTTGTTGAATTAGTTTCGTACACACTTTTCACAAATTTTTGCATTAAGTGACAAATGATGTCTCACCCAAGAAAAATATCAGAAAAGAAGAAAAATACCTGGCCCATCCCTGCCTTGTCAAGCAAGTAAGATTTTTTTTTTGTTAATGGCTCTCCCCAATAACAGTAGGTAACAACAACGTTAAAGTTTTATTGTGGAGAAAGCCAACACGACGAAAATAGAGACAGACTATCACACTGACAGATCCGTCTCATAAGAATAATTGTATTTCCCTAATAAACAATAAATCAGTAACAAGTAATAAGGTGATGCGTAATATCTAGGGAAAAACGGCCTACATCTGGCGATTATCTTCTAGAAATTTCTGAAATCTGCTGTCGAGAGAAACGAAAATTGTAAAAAATCACATTTTTCGTGAATTTCGGAAAATATTCGCCCCTCCCAAGGGATCGGACGCGCGCCGCTGCCGCGGGCGATGTTTAAGTCCGCCGTAATACCGACACTTTGAATATAATGCAGGAGCTATCGCGCCGCATAGTTTAGGCAAATGCCCCGAAATCCCAACAGATTGAAATTCAAATTCGTATTTTGCAGTCGTTCGTTAGTCTGTAGATTAGTCCGAATGAATTGGCCAACTTGAAAGCAGGAATCCGCGCCTAGCTACCGTCTAAATAAAGCATTGTTAGTTACACCATGGCCAGAAATATTGCGTTTTTGCAACAGACCACGTGATTAACTTCGCCTTCTGTTTATTACTTCCAAAGCGCAGCCGTAACCGTTCCAGGACCGTCCTTGGAATGTTTTCAATCTTTTCTGCCGAACAATTATTGAAAAAATACATAAAAAAATTAATAAAATGTAACAACTTATTATGTTCTATTTCATTACATTTCTAAATAGTATCATTATTAATATACAAAATATTATATACAATAATAATAAAAAAAAATTTCTTTTATTACTCGTTTTTCACAGATAGACGAGCTTTGTGCTGATATTTTAGCTACCTCTTGCCGAATTACGTTTATGGTACTGGCACTAAATTTTGACGCAGTGTTATTTCATATCCGTTTTGTTGTGCTATCTTGAAAAAGACTGTTGGACATTGGACCATTGGACCTCTGGATCTCAGATGAGACCAGAATATATCATTTTGGTTAGTTTTGGTTAGTTAGACCGACGAAAAAAAAATGTACCGAAGCCCAGGAGAGCGATTTGCAGAATGCTGCCTTATGGAGGCTCCTGCATGATATGGGCTGCAATGTTTGTATTGCGTTTTCATCTGTAGAGACGGCCGTGGTCAAGGGGCGAGAGGTTTAACAGGTGCTAGGTACATCGAGGATATTTTATCAGATCACGTGGTACTACGAGGGCAGCGCCAAAATTTCCCGGCCTGAATATGAAAGAAACAAAGTAGAGTAACAATTTTTTATTGTTTTTCAATGTGATGTGGTGGACTATAGGGTGTTTGATCTATCTGTTGGAACCCGCATTCTAAAATGGCAGCTTGTGCAACACCAGCAGTATGGATAGGTGCAAAAGACGCACGCCTCTGGTCAGTTTTCCTCGACGTTTTACACGTATGCAATTTCGCAATTTATGTAATAATGTTGCGTAATATTTACCATTGACAGTGGTATTAGTTTCTTTAAAATCAAAATCTATCAAAGAATTCCTTGACAATCCCAAAAGATCACGTTTTTTGTTGACTGGCAGACTCTGTATTTTCTTGGAGGTGCTTCACCCTTACCCTTATGATTCTTTTTTCGATAGAGGGTCATAAAAGAGAACCATAGTTTGATCTCCCGTCACAATAGTTTCTATCAGAGGCTTCGGTTCCGACGCACAGAGTTCCAAAAAAGACCGCGCACACTCGACACGGCGTTGTTTTTGAATAGCCGAAAGGTTTTTAGGAACCCATCTTGCACTAAACTTATGCGCATACCTAAAGGATCATGCAAGATTCGACCAACACTTGTATCAGAAAGCTTAGTAATTTCTGAGATTTCCTTGACCTTTAAACGTCGATCACTCAATACCACCTCTTCCACAATCGCAACAATATCTTCCGTTATGACCTCCACTACTAGCAATAATAACGAAGGTCCTACCATAATTAAATGTGAACTTGAACGCGCTATCAACCAACTAAAGAACAATAAAAGCCCAGGACCTGACAATATTTACTCAGAAGTTATTAAGTTAATTGATGAAGAAAACTTGGATCTCTTCTTAAAACTACTTAATCAAATATATAAATCTGGTAAAATTCCGACAGAATGGCTGGAATCTGCATTCATTCCCATTCCCAAAAAGCCGAATCCTCGTCAATGCAATGACTTTAGGTTGATTAGTCTGATGAGCAACGCCCTAAAGATCCTTCTCAGAATTATCCACAATCGAATCCGGGAGAAATGCGAGCAGGTAATCTCAAGAGAACAGTTTGGATTCAGGAGAGGCATGGGCACTCGTGAAGCACTGTTTAGCCTGCAAGTTTTGGCTCAGAAATGCATGGACCAGCAGAAGAGCCTATACATATGCTTTGTTGACTTCGAAAAGGCATTCGATAGAGTTCCACATACAGGCCTTCTAAACTCCCTTGTCAACGTGGGAATCGATGGAAAGGACATTCAATTAATAAAGAATCTCTATTGGCATCAAATAGCAAAACTAAGAACAAAAAATACTACATCTGCGGAAATAGAGATTTGTAAAGGAGTACGACAGGGATGCATATTGTCACCGATTCTTTTTAATGTTTTCTCGGAGGAGCTGTTTAAATTCGCATTAGAGAATATCTCAGATGGAATCAAAGTAAATGGGGAAACTGTCAACAACATAAGATATGCTGATGACACGGTTCTGATGGCCGACACAGACATCGGGCTCCGGAATATTATTGATAGCGTTCAAAGAGCATGCTCACAATATGGGATGAAGATCAACATTAACAAAACAAAAACAATGGTAATTAGCAAAAATCAGAATATCCCGATTCCATTGCAAATCGACGGCGAAGTCCTAGAAATGGTGAATCATTTTAAATATTTGGGTTCCTGGATTGAAAGAGACACAAACCCCGATTACGAAATAAGGACTAGAATTGAGCAAGCGCGCCAGGGATTTATGCGATATAGGCGGCTCCTCTCTGATTCATATTTGGACCTGGGCCTACGTCTGAGACTGGTACGATGTTACGTCTGGCCTATCCTGTTGTACGGCGTTGAATCATGGACGCTGAAGGCGGCCATGATGAATAGATTGGAGGCGTTTGAACTCTGGTGCTACAGACGAATGTTGAGGATCCCTTGGACAGACAGAATTACGAACGATGAAGTACTTCAAAGAGTGGGTGGTGAGCGAGAGCTACTACATATCATAAAAGTAAAGAAAACATCATACTTAGGCCACCTACTCAGGCACGAAGAGTATGAGTTGCCACGACTGATAGTTGAGGGAAAGCTGGAAGGAAGGAGGGGTTTAGGAAGAAAGCGACTGTCCTGGATGCGAAACATCAGAAACTGGACCGCCCTGAACTTTGAACAAGTAATAAGAACGGCACAGGATAGACAAGCATTTGCCAATGTGATCGCCAACCTTCACTGAAGACGGCACGCGATGATGATGATGACCTCCACTGGTCGACCAGTTCTTGAATCATCTTCAAGGGACTCCTGCCCCATTCGAAAATGTTTTGCCCATTCTTTCACTACAGAATACGAAGGAGAACTTTGACCGTACACACCATCCAGCTTTTCTTTAATAATTTCAGGTGCTAATCCTTCCTTTGTCAAAAACTTTATGACTGCTCTATGCTCAATTTGAGTTATTTGCGACATTTGACGCAAGACTTCAATTTTTTTTCGCAGCCTACTAAGATATATCTTTAAAAGAAGACCAAGTTTTTTCGTGATGCTATAGCTGCACCTATGTCAGGCCGGAAAATTTTGGCGCTAACCTCGCACTTTGGAGAAGAATTCATTTTTCTGCGCGACAATGCTAGGCCGCACACCGCAAGCATCGCGGAACATTATAGAAATCGGTTTTCGAGTTATGGAGTGGCCAGCATGCACTCCCGACCCCAATCCGATCGAACATTTATAAAACGGATAATTCAAAGCGAGACATCGATCCCAGAGCTTATTGTTGCAGTCGAGGACAGTGACTTAACATTCCACAAGAAACAATAGCGAACTTGATTAGATCTGTGTCTAATCGAATAAGAGATGTTATTAGGACAAGAGGAGGTCATACCCATTAATAAAAAACAAATGTTGGGTTTTCTAGTTTACAATAACCCTATTTGTTTTTAGTAATAAAAAAAAGTTAATTTTACTCGTGCAATTATTTAACGATGCTAAGCAGAAATAAATTTTAATCAATTTAAACTGGCATTAAAACATATTAAATTGTTTCTAAAAAAAATTTTCTATGCATGCAGAACTTTTTCGTATAATGAAAATCCATATATTCTGAAAACTCTGTGCACTTAAACACGCATATATTGGGATTTTAGCCGTTTCGGTTCACACCAAGGCTCGCGCGCCCCCCGCGGCGATTTTAAAAAGCACGTGGGCAGAGTCTAAAAACCGCGAAATAATTAAAGCGATTGGCCGCAGAAGTTTCCCCGACAGTTTAGACTCTCCGACGTCGTCACAACAAAGCCGTAAAATAAAGCGCAACGCCCCGAACGTCACCCCAGTACTCCGGTGCATTACCGTAATTGGGACTTTAATGGGAGCGGGACGGAATGCACGGAGGAGATCGAGGACGAACTACTCGCCATGCTGATAACGCAGTCGGGATCTTTCGATTTCGAGGTTATGTCATCAAGTTTAAAATCAATTCAATTCAATCAATCAAAAATTGGTTCAGGTAAAGTCTGTTCATCGATATAAGAAAGTGAAAGGAAAGACAGGGGCAAGCTGTAAGAATGAAGTATGGCCAAACAGGTCCGTACTTTGCTTAGAATTTAATTATTTGGGGTTTGGCTCGGAAATATACTAAACAATATGTATTTATTTACGTATGTATTTAAATAAAATTACAAATTATTTTTATTACCTACTTAAATTACTTAAAATTAATCACATAATATATCAGTATCACTATCGCTATCATCGCCTGTTCTAATTATCATTTGTTCTATATTATTTGCAATATGGATATACGATTGTTCTGCTTTTTCTATGTGTTTAACAGAATTTGCCCAACTTTGTGGATGGATGTTAAAAACTTCGGTTTCTATAAGTTTGAGAACATTGCAGTTAACACGGAGGAAAACATTGTTACGACGAATGGCAGATTTCAGTTGATGCCAAACAGGTTCAATGGGATTAAATATACAGTGGTAAGCATAATTATCACAGACGTATTCCTTTTGTAGGTTCAAGCCTTGTAGAACCTCAATTACTTGCTTTTTGGTATAATCTGCGTGAAAATAAATGTCGTTATTATACATGTATAATGTAGTTTTGGATTGTTGCTTTTGTGTCACATGAGAAAGGGGTTTTAACCAACGGTCTACTGTGATCACTTGCATTGTCCATTACAATTACGCTATTAGGAGGAATGTTTGGAACTAGTTTGTTTTTGAACCAACTTTCCAATAAATCAGCGGTAGTGTCTTCATGGTAATCCAGAGAAGAATCTTTAATATTTTTCGCAGACCGAGAAAGTCCATTTGGAATCCAACCATCTTTAGAGCCAGCATGCAAAATAGTTATTCTTTTATCTCTTTTTGATGACGCGTTTGTTTTACACTATTTAACCCAAAGGATTTTTCTATTTTAATGGATTGTTTTTTTTCCCTCCAGTTTCAGATAAACTTGAGGGAACAAGGGATGTTAAATGTACTATACAGGGTGTCCCGAGATCAGACGTTAGCTTTTTTACCACGTATTTTGTGACCCAAAATAAGGATAAAAGTTCATGTAAACTAAGAACCAAAACGTGTTAGTCTTTAACATACATGGTGTTCAATTTGAAATAAAATTTGGTACAGTTACTAAACTTTTTAGGCTGTATTTAACGAACTAAAACTTAGTGTTGGATTGCCTTCAGGGATGGGTAAACACAGGGGACACGTGGGCAAAATTTGTCTGAAATTTTTTGTCGAATTTTCGTAATTTGAACTGCAGAATTTGAAAATCTTAAATTTTCTACGTAAATAAGATACCCTAGTTACATCTCGCTAGAACAGCTGTCGAATAATTGACATTTAATTTTTATTTACCCAGCAACACAAACAAATGAAACGCGTTATTAACTTCCAAGGCTTACTAATGATTATCTGCACCTCGATTGTAAACATTAAAATATACTAAGTATATTCTGTCTTGGAGGCCGACCAACATCAACATGGGAAAAATTGTAAATGAAACTTTTTTTACTTGTCTAATGGCAAATAGCATTTAATGTATTTTTTCAAAGAAACTTCTGGATTCCTCCTGCGTCGGTTTTTGCCGAGTCGAACTTGCTGACGTTTCGCCAATCATCCTGTTGGCTTCTTCAGAGCTTGGCTGGAACTGGCTCGTATTTTACTCTGTAACTGCTTATATATTGTTTGAGGGGGCGGAGCTAAATGAGGGGCTTAAACACCGTCTCGAATGACTGATTTCCAAATTGGTGACATGTAGATATCTGAGTCGTGGTTAAGATTGTTAGGTTGTTTATAGATTTCTATAGACTGGCTTTGTAGAAACCATAACGTTATCCCCAATTTTCTTAAAATATCTCATCACGTCATAACCTCATCCGCTTATAAAATTCGTAGAAAATTCTAGTTTCGCTTTATTTCGAGAAAGAATTCATCGTACCAGTAAGTAAATAGAATGGACCAAATCAATAAGGCTGACAACAGGTCGAAGGAGTAATCCTGGTTTGTGAATCTTTAGGAGTCCGTAGAGACGAGGAATTTTAGAGTCGTGAGGGGTAACAGATTTTTT
The DNA here is from genome assembly GCF_029955315.1 of Cylas formicarius. Classification (NCBI taxonomy): domain Eukaryota; kingdom Metazoa; phylum Arthropoda; class Insecta; order Coleoptera; family Brentidae; genus Cylas; species Cylas formicarius. The sequence goes on along the minus strand of NW_026844347.1, from coordinate 38,915,646 downwards.
CACGGAGTCTGATAGAGAAGAAGCCTTAATAACAGATTTAAGGTTGCGATCCATAGATGGCGTTGGATGTTTTTTAAGTTGACGATACGATCCGTGTGTAAGAATATCTTGAATCTTTTCCTGATATTCATTTGTGGCCATGACTACGGTAGCATTTCCTTTATCTGATTTTAGGATTACGATGTCTGGATTGGATTTTAGATATTTTAGGGCGATGCGTTCGGTCTTTGCAATATTCATTAGCCCTTTAAAATGGCCGTTTGTTTAGGATAGACTTGACATTTGAAATGATTTCTTCTTGATGATTTTTGGGCCGGATGATGATGTGGTATTAAGGTATCGGTGTATGTGCGTGGAGTTTCTGCAAACAGAATGACTCGATGTTAGGTCTGACTTTCTATTTATAAAAATATCTAAGAATCGGAGTTCATTATTAGCAACATATGTAAGGGTGTTCGAAAATCTAGTAGAGATTCTTGACAATGAGGCCCAATAACAAAAGTATTATCAACGGAACGTCTCCATAATTTTGGTTTTAGATGGAAGGTGTCATGGGCTTTTTTCTCTTATGGTATCTTAACATACGGCCTTTCTATATTATTGCTGGTCTCTTCGGCGTTGTTTTGCCACAACTTTTTGTAATTTATGTATAATTAATGTACTCGACCTGTCAACACTTAAATAAACAAATAAAATTCCAGAAGATTTATAAAATCGGATTTCAGTAGTTTGTTTTAGTATTGCCTGAGGGAGGACACTAACCGGTAGTACCGTGGAATTCGGGCTTGTCGGTGTCTCAATCCGACAGCTCGTAAATTTCACTGCGCCCCCATCGAAAATTCAATTTCGCGCCCAAAACACACGCTCCGCTTCCGATAAATGGAGATCTCCCTTCGACGACGACGAGGCCGCCCCGTCGGAATAATTAGTATCCCGAATGGGTCCGTATAATGTTACAGTCTTCGCAGTTCGACGCCCGACGTCTTTTAAGATGATTTAATTTCGCTTTCGGGCGCTCCGAATCGTGAATTTGAGTTCGCGAGTAAATCTCGGCGCGTGGGGGGACGCCCACTCCCCCACCTGTCTGCCGCCGCCGCCGCGGCCGCCCTTTTATTCGAAAATTCGAAACATTCTTAATTCCGAGCTGTATAGAATCCATCTTTTCGCCCCGATGATTCCAAAATTCGGGCGAAAGCGAAAGGCTCCCCCCCCCCCAAAAAAAAGGACGTGTTTTTCCAAATTGCTCCCATACTGGATGTACCGAAACTAGTGGATCAAATTGTAACAATATTAGCGTCCAAAACAAGATTGCTTTCGAAAAATCGTCGGTGACAGGTCGCAAATAGCGCGAATCAGCTTCGCGGATTCTTGTCCTAGAGGGACGCATTGTTCTTCTATCGTGCTCCTGCGGACCAGTATCGAACTTTCGCAAAATCGATGTAATTTAATTGTGCATGTAATGTATAAAATGTCCTTCACATCTCGTCGAACTTCAAAGTTACAGCAAACATCGGCAAATATCAAAATTTGCACAAATAATAGCTTTGTCGAATCATATTTTTTCAAATACCTGTATAATTGACAAAACCTGAAACTCTCTCTCGACGCAGTTTACGATAATGTTCCAATAAAATTATCCCATCTTTTGCAGTTTTTCATTTATCGCCAATAATTTAGCCACAAAAACGGAAATTTTAAAGAACTCATCGATTTTCTGCCAATAGTCGACACACCCTGTATATAATTCAAACAATGTTCGAAATAGGGGTGGTAGCCCTGGATCTCCCACGTCTCCTGGTGTACGATTTTTTCATTTTTTCCAATAGAGTAAGTGATTTTCAAGAAAATACTTGTTTTCTGAAACCATGCAGTACGCGGTAATAATCAATGACGTCATCGCGTCTGGATTGAAGGAGAGAAATGGTCAAAATAAATAAGAACTAAAAGTTCAGATTTTTATGAAATTATATATTTTTACATGACAATTGTTTCGACAACACCGCGTCTTTATCATTTATCATTTGATGATTTTCAAAAAATTATTATTCTCATTATGTCTATGTCTATTATTAATTGTTCTGAACTTAGTTTTTGAGTTTTACGAAATTTAAATGCATTATATTTAAATTCTTTCAATACTGAGTGGATTGATCCCCTCTTCATATATTTTAGTAATAGAGGAAACTGGATGTGCTTCAAAGAATCCTAATACGTTTGCCCTATTTGCGCCATTTAAACATTATGATTCCGGCACACCTTTTTAGCATTTTACAAGTTCCCCGTTTTCTGCGAATTTCTTTGCCAGCCTTGGAAATATCTGTTTCGAAGGAGCCCGGCGCTTTGCTGCGGTTGCACTTTTGTTATTCAGCCATCAACGTTGTTTACTAATACGTCAAACATAAACAAATTTTTATTTGTCAGCCACGGCACTGTTCGCAATTACATAAAAACTTCGTAATTTTGCCGATTTGTCAAAAACGAGTGGACTAAGATATAAAGTGTGTTACATGCTTGTAATCCGATTAAGATATTGTATTCACATACATATACGGATGGTACCATTGAAAAAATATGATGTAGGCTTATATGTCAGAAAATTGATAGTGTTTTGTTGTACTAACCCTCATTTTGTTTTTTATTTACCTTAATTCTAAAAACAAAAGACCTAAAGTCAATTAAAAAGTAATCACGATAAATTGATCGCACGGTACAAAGTGACTTTCGCGGTGTCCGAATATCAAAATTATGGCAAACTTTGACAAATATAAAAATTTGTACCGGTAATAGCGATTTACAATAACATTTTCATTCAAAATCTCGCGCGCCCTGTGTAAAAGACAAGAACGGTGAATCAGTTTACCAGTGTACGGCACTGTTTAACCCAAATTGTCCCATCTTTTGACGTTTTCCATTTACGACCAGGAATTTACCCACAAAACGGATTTTTGAACATTTTTGAACAAAAACAACACACTCTGTATATAATTCAAAACATATTCGAATCAGCCCTGGATCTCCCACGTTTCCTGGTCCAAGAATTTTTGCAATAGAGTAAAAAACTTTTTTTTTTCTGAAACAATGCAGTCCGCCGTAATAGCCAATGACGGCAACGCGATTGGATTTTCATATGGATGTTTTCAAATACCTCGAGTGTTGTGTGTAATAGACGAAAACCGTAAATACAATACTTGTAGCTCTTAATGCCGTCTGTAATACCGTTTAAAACAATTAGCCATATTTTCTGCAAATGTTGATTTACGGAGAGAAGAAAAATTTTCTGGGTCTTTAATATTTTTGTTTGGGTTTCAGTTGGCAGTTGCTTTTACATGGTCATATAGCCCATATAGACGGCTAAAAATTTTGTATTTAAGGTTTTCACCTATTGTACAAGGTGTCCAATTTATTCCGTGCAATATTAAGAAATGTATCAACTTCAAATTTAGCAGAGAGGTAAAAGTTCACGCTTGGATTTATATAGTTAAAAATGGGTACAACCGAATACTTTTTTTTTTAAATGTTCAACATTTTTTTTGGGTTTTTTTGGTTTAAAGAAATAAACATTTTCTCCGAAGCTCTAAACCCGATTGGCAAAATTCTTTAACCGGTAGATGCGGAAGATCTGGTGCTGTAACTTTTATTTTAGCCATTTTTTCGATTATATACAGGGTTTTTCAATTATAGACAAAAATCTAAAGGACTCTGAAAATTGTTCTTTACGTCATAAATTATTTGCCGTGGAAAATATTACCATTCGGTTTGCACCGTAATGCAGGTCTAATTGGGGCCTACAATTTTTGTATTTACGGGTTTGGCCTGTCACACACGCTTCTCGAGTTATTTGAAAAATTCCATGTGACAGTCGCTGTATCTCACACTCAATCTAGACGCGACGACGCCATTTACTATTGCGACGTACTGCAAGGTTTCAGAAAACGAGTATAGTCGCGAAAATCATGGTTAAGGGGTTTCAAAACACATAGCAAAAACCGGGCGTGTATGGACGGTCTCTCGGATACAAATGGTCCGACTCTCCTGATAACAGAATTAAAATGCGACGCGATAAATCTCCGAAAAACCCGCACGGAATACGCGGCGGCTGACGTGTGGGGGGGGGGGGGGGCGGTCTTGTAATCCCTCTCGGAGTGAAAAATTAAATTTGCACGTAAACGTGTTACCAACCCCCGCGCACGGGTCCGCCAAATTGGTTTTATTTGGTTACATTTTGTCGGTCTTCTTTTTTTTCTCTCCTCCTTTTTTTCGGCGTCGTGAGAAATATTCCCGTCTAGCCGCTAAGCGATTAAACTTGAAAATATAAATCAGCTTATCCCTCCAAAAAAAAATGGCTTATATAATTTGCCAAATTTTAACACTTACATTCAAATAATCCTGTTGCTTTTAACCAAACATGATCTGAAATGATCTGAGCGCCGTCCTTCAGGTGTAGACATCGCCATAAACTTACTATTCACTAACATTTTATCATAATGGTTACATTTTGAAGTGTCTGCTAGTCAAGATATAAGGTTAATGTGACCCATCCGACTTCTTCTTTTTTAACAGCGCGTTGGGGCAGTTTAATAGGGCCATTCGCCCATTGCTCACAACTTTCCCATATTTGGAAGACATAATTTGTAAGCGTTGCCGATAAATATAATGATAAAAACCGCAGGGTTCTCTATGCAAACGTTTCCGCGACAACTTTATACGCAGAATTTAATTATTTAAGGATAACATTTCTAAAACTCATAGTTTATTAGTTAACAAACCGGACAAGCAAACAATTTGCACTATGCACAATATCCAAAGAGAAATCATTCTCTGAAACACAAAACGCAAATCCCTGCCATCTCCCCATTTTTAGTTAATATTTTTGATTTAATATTTTCATGTTCATCATGATTTTTGTCAAAAATTTAGATTTTTAATTTTTTAAAATACTTACGTTGCTCTGAGAAGGTTGAAATTTTTATGAAAGAATTTACGTTAAATGAACTACACGAAAAAACATAAGGTTCAAGTAGTCTTAGAAAAATTAAAGTCAAACCTAGTGTCTTTACAGCCCAAATCAGAATTTGACTATACATTTTTTTCAGGAAAACTCAAGCAAAATATCAACAAAAATGTTATTCCCACATTGACTTCTATAATTTATGAAATTTCAACACTTACATTCAAACAATCCCGTGCCTTTTAACCAAAAACGGTCTGAAATGATCTGCGCCATCCTTCAGGTGCAGACATCGTCATATGCTTGAAATTCGCTAACATTTTGTAACATTTGTTAAAACTTTTCTAAATTTTGAAGAGAAGAATAGTCTCAAGCGTCCGCTAGCCAAAATATAAGGTTACTGCGAATCAGACGTAATCTTCTTCTTCAACAACGCGTTGGACCAATTTAATAGGGGCACTCGCCCATGGCAATGGTGCCATCATGTTAACTAACTATAATTTGTTGAACTTTGCCGTGTTTGACAGAGATAATGTTTAAGTGTTATTGACCAACATATCGTCTCCGAATTATCCATGAAAACTTTTCCGTAACAACATTTTACGCAGAATTCTATGAATTAAGTATAACATTTCTAATATTACGAGGGCAGCGAGAACATTTCTCGGCCTAAATATGAAAGAAACAAAGTAGAGTAACAATTTTTTATTATTTTTCAATATAATCCCCCTTAACTTCAATACACTTATTTTATCTCTTTATTAACAACTCAATCACTTTAAAAAAATATTCTGCAAAATGTGCTAAAACAGCCTCTTTTAACTCCACTTCGTCGTTAAACCGCCGTCCACGTAAGTCCTTTTTCAAGAATCCAAACAGTTGAAAACTGAAACCTTACAGTGAACATCAATTTTATTCATTTGTCTTCTCAAAAATATACAGGGTGTTAATATTAGTTTATAAGATATACGAATTTTTGAAACGGGAGGGGTAATTTACAGGTATCCAGTTTGGCTCACCCTGTACGAGTTAAGGTCCAGTCAATTTCGACTTCCGGCTTTCCCCGCAAAATAAATGTCGGGATACAAAAAGCGCATCTTGATGAGACACACTTTGATCTGCCATGGCGGCCGAACTGTCCAAAGCTTTGATAAACGAACAAAGGAGGGCCCTGCTCGAACGTCCACGGCCCACGGAAGCGGATATCGCATTGTTTTTTTCGTTTATTTCATTAAACCGTTCCCCTTTGGGGTTGGAAATAGATTGGCATTGTTTTCGTAGATCTCATTCGAAGGTTCGTTTCTCAAGTACAGAGTAAAATACGAGCCAGTTTCAGTCAAGCTCTGAAGAAGCCAACATGATGACTGGCGAAACGTCAGCAAGTTCGACTCAGCAGAAACCGACGCAGGAGGAATCCAGAAGTTTCGTAAAAAGTATCACAGTAGCCCGCGGCAGTTTCTTTGAAAAATTAACTTGTAGTTGTTGTAGATCGCTTGGACCGCCACTAGATGGCGTAGGGCGTTTTGCGACATCACCGTAAATAAATTTTATTTACTCAAAAAAATCAAATTTAATTCTAACAGGCTAGTGAAAACCGCATTTCGACGTCTTTTTCCTATATCATATCAGATCCAAAGTAAAAAAAAATGAAAATTATATTTAAAATGTCAATAATAATTATTATCACTTGGTCAATACGTCATACGAAATTTGAAGTGTTTAAATTTCAAGTGTTCTTTGGAAAATTAAAGAGCTAATATTAATTAAACTAAGCTATTTTGATGGTATTTACAAATCTTCTGGAGTCACGTTTTGCCAATCGTACCCCGTTGGCTTCTTCAGAGCATATATATTGTTTGAGAGGGGCGGAGCTAAAGGAGGGGCATACCTACCAAAACTCTGAAAATATTCCGAAAGATGGCGACATTGTTTTGTTTTTATTTCTTTTCCTGGAATCATACGTTGTGTAGTTGCATTTATTTTTTTCGAAAAGACGAATTTTATTTGTAGTGATGTCGTAAAACGCCCTCTAGCGGCGATTAAGGCAATCGAAATCGATCCGCTCAGGTAGGAGGTAGAGCATTCTAGAAATTTAAAAATAATCTCCACCATTTTCACATCGTACGTCCTGCAACGTATAGCCTAGGGGTGTTAATTAAAATTGATGACTCGAATTATAGTCGCATTTTCCATTTTTGCTATATTACAAACCCTTTGTTTGGCGCCCTTAACAAGAGACATTAATTAAAATTCACGATTCGGAGTAGGTAACTCGATTAGCGATCACCTGGTGCGATTTAATGCATCCTGTTGGCTTCTTCAGAGCTTAGCTGAAACTGGCTGCATATATATTGTTTGAAGAAGTCAACAGAATGATTGGCGAAACGTCAGCAAGTTCAATATCAATCAAAACCAATAAATATTGGTACTTCTTTCTTGAGGCATTTCCATATTTTCCCCATTTGGTAACTCAGTGCATTTATTTTTCTCAAAAAGCGAAATTATTTTTTCGGAAGTTAAATTGATTTATTCATTTAGTTACGAACTCGACAGAGTAGGGTGCGAAGAAGCTAAGAAATACAAGAATTCAATTTATAATAATAATAATTTATAATCTCGCTGGAGCGTGAACATTAATTTGATAAAATAATTCGGGTGCACAAATCATATTATTTAGCGATTTTTATAAAACATTACTGCAGAAGCATTTCTTCTGTTTCGTAGGTCGTGAAGATTGCATGATTCCACAATGTCTGTCTTTGGTATGTGATTTTGCTCCACAACAATTTCATGAGAAACTTATTTTGAACCTTTTCAATGTTATACTTACGGGCTTCATAACATATGAAAGAACAATATCCAACAAATGACGTATACATTGAAAGACATATTAAATTACAATCCTTATAAAGCTCTACTACTATATTATTTATATATGTGCCCTGAAAGATCAAAATGTAGACCAACATCTTCGCAACTCTAGCCAACACTGTTCCCCCAATTTCTACTTCGTTTTTCTACTAAAGCCAAACGTAAAACATTCCAGTCATATATTCTCTCTAAGGCTTTTAATTTCTTGCTTGCTTTTTAATTCTAGCACACAGTTTTAGATGATTTAAAAAAAATAACCGGGTTATTATAAAATATATAAAAAGTTCGGTAAAACTTTTTACGACGTACGCTCCACTCGTGTCAAGCAAACTCGTGAGTCAAATGCCGTTTACCGCACTTGTTGCGTAATATACTATTTTTTTTTTGCATTATTTCACGTCATTGGTGGACTTTTCTGGTACGATATGGCTTAAATTTATGTTTTTTAAAAGTATTCAAAACTTTAGTTATTCAATTCCCGGATTTCCTGTTCTTCATTTAAGTGATTCTGATTTTGCCTTGGTTTTTTGAAACTTCCGTTATTGGTTAAATTATTTTGTAACTTCGTAAATATTCATTGGTTGCTTCTGCATTGTGACACTTTATCAAACTTTTCATAATTTTGGTACATTTTAAATTGCTACTTGAACTAAAATGGTTGATCACTAAAATAAGTAAAACTGCCCTTTTTTCATCATCACGCAGAGCAATTTTTCCAGACCAGAGCCAACTATTATTGCCATGTGAAATAAGAAAGTTGTGTTCAATATTATTTTTATTATAATGTGCTTGCCTTCAAAAATGCCCTCGTAAACTGCTTGTCCGAATCCAAAATTTTCACAAATAAAAAAGTTACGAGGAATTTTTAAAAGGGCAGAAAATACCCTGTGGTTTTGAGCATGGAAACTGCTTTTTACCTGACGTCATATTACCCAACCCATTACACTATAAATAGTAGACGGACGCCTATGGACGTGCAACATAAAGAGGGGCCAAACATCGTAAAAATCGTTAAACAACGGTCGTTTTTTCGAAACCGGCCGTAATTATACGCTCGTCTACCAACGGATATATTTTTATGGGCGAAAAGCCAAACACACACACAGATAAAAATGGATTATGGTTTATTACGCGTTTGCCGCGTTCGCTAATGAGAACGATTTCCTTTGCCGAGCTGCGCACCGCACGAGTGGATTTATCGGATAATCCCCGATTTCCCATTCGCAAGTGTTGAACTTCTACGTTTTTACTTTGTATATCGCATTTGAATTCCCGTCGGTGAGGTATAGTACTTTCGCAGATAGATTGAATGCGATAAAACTATCGTCGAATGATCCTGATAGAGGTGGCCATGGACGTAAAGAAGAAGAAGAATAAAACTACCAAAATAAAGACAACTTATTAAAAAAAATGAAGAGAGAGGCAGCAAGAAGGAAAATCAATTAATCAAGTCAAATATAAAAAAATAATGTGGGACATGGTAACATAAAGACCCAAAGGAATATTTTCAAAAAACAACTACTAGAATCTAAAGATCCATTTTTGCCAAAACATCCAGATGCATTGATATCTCAAATAGCAAAAGAGTAATTCAACAAAGTAAGATTTGCTTAGTCACAGTAAGCGTAGTATAAAAAAGACAAGCTTTTTTTATCTTATAACTTCATATTGCCTTTTGAAGAATGAAAGAAGAATGTTAATCGCTTATGGGACCACGGCAACCATGGGTTCTCTAACCATCTTTCAGATCTGGGTGAAAATTTGAATACAACTTTATATGGAATTTGTCCAGTCACAGTAAATGCGTCTTGTTTAAAAAAATATATAGATTCTATAAACTCCTTTGCAGCCTTGCTAGTTAACAACTCATTGCCTAGCCTGTTTCGGCAAAGAAGAAGGAGGGAAAAGTAAGCCCACAACGAGACTGACCTGGATTACTCCCCCTGAGCTGATGCTTGGGTGTTAAATCAACAATCTAAAAGTAAAATCACCGCAGATTACACGACTTAACCCGTGAATTAGCTAAATTCCTTGCGAGTACTCAAGCACACATCCATATTCGATAGATAAAGTAATGAACTTTAAGGGTTTTCGAGGTTGTCGCGTCGTTCTTCTTTCAATTTCGGGCCAGTTCACCAAGGAGACTCGCTCACGGTCTACGTTCGACAATCAAATAATATCGACCATAGATAATAAAGATTACCGAGCGTATCAACATTTACTCAGCACCTGTGACTTGGTAAACGTATTATTGTAATATTGTTATTGTTGTAACTTAGTGACATACGGTCAACATTCGGGTTCGGACGGGAATTGCCTCGTGTCCCATATTATTTGGTTAAATTCGGTACGGAATCCGGTTTGAGGCGCGAAACCGGAAAATTAATAACCAGACCGTCTAATTGAGAAATGTCATTCGGTGCCTGGTTAGACGCGCGATTGGCTAATTAGTAGCGATATAATTCGGGTCGGCACATCACGAAATGCACCGGGTGTTGATTAAAACGTCGATACCAAACTAACCAAAACCACTAGGAAAACTATAAATCAGCAGAAAATAGGTGAAGTGTCGATAATGCAGTGTTCTTTAGGCACGTAAGTGACGTTTATTTCACAGTTTTTCCAGCTCCAGCGGTCATTAAGTTAAGTTTTCCTTTTTCTTTTGTTCTTATGTCAGTTACGAGATACTGTTTTTTCTATATTTAAGTACACAAAGCGAATAATAACACATGCAGTTCCTGAACATCGTAATACTTATCCCGAAAATACGTCACATTGACGAATCATTTAAGGTGTGAACAATTTTTCATGTGCAAGTTGTCCGGATCGCAAATTTAAAGATCTGCAAGACAAAAATCAGCGAAAATTATGAAGTTTTATGATGGAATTCTCCATAAATAAAGAGTTTTAGTTATTAACATAGCTTTCTTTCTTTTGTTGTTGCCGTTTTGAGATTTCGACGCGTTTACTGTTATTAAAACCAATTGGATTTTATACTAACGTATTCCTGCCTGTTTCTTAATGCGGCTATTTTAAAATAAACAGAAAATTTTTAGTTTAACGTATAATAATTGCTGAATATCTCCTTTGGATAAAACCTTGTTTGATGCAGGTTCGAAATCTTTGGTAAAAGTGATCCGTCTGATTTTTGGTAATATATAAGGCAAATTGTCTTCGAATATTACTTCTGCTTCCTCAATAATGTTTAATAATTAGTGTTCCGGATGGAATGTGACATATTTTCGTTAGAGTTGGCAACACTGGGATAAGTTTTACGTTTACGTTTAGAAAATGGCTAGTTGTACGATCTTTTTTCGATCTGGAACTAATATTTCTGAAAAAAAAAATGATTTACACTTTTCATAGAAAACGCCACACCCAAATAACCAAACAAAAACAGAACAGTAACTCGTATCTTAAAAAGAGACTGTCATAACAACGAAATAAAAAAATATATATTTCTATACCAGGCAGTTACAAAAATATTTTTACTTGTAAGACAGTGAAATGGATAAACATCATATTTAAAGAATTCTATTTAATATAAACTAACAATTATTGAAGTTAAAACAGGCGCTTACCTTAATGACAGCTGAAAGAACTGTGAAATAACGTCACTTACCTAAAGAACACTGCATTATCGACACTTTACCTATTTTCCTGCTGAGTTTCAAGTTTTTCTAACAGATGGACCGTGGTTCTCTAATTGTTCAAACAATAAACCGCGTATGTAACACTTAAAAAAGGCATTTACTAGTGTCGGGAATGATTTAAACAAAAAAATCAGTTTTTGGGCGTTATTTGTAAAAAAAATCTATTATTTAATTTATTTTTTTTAAAAAACGCCTCTTTTTGGTTATCTTTAATAAACGGTTATAGTAGTGCTGTTTGTTTTTATAAATAGGAGAATCAAGAGAAAAGAGGAGAAATATGATACCCAGATTGATTAAAGTGGCGATTTTCTTCATAAATGTTGGCGTTTTTAAACGCCCAGTATTATTTTTTAATAATCCATGACGACGCAGCTGTCCATTTGCCAGGTGGACGAGCACGTCGCTTACACTTTGTACCCCATTCGTTCGGCGTCGGCCTATTTTACGACCCACGCTTTTCAAAAGGAATTCGTTTTCGTTCCCGTACAATCTTCGAACGATTTGAAATCCGCCGCATAAACATATCCGTGAGAAAGGGAAAAGTCGCAATAGACGACGTATTGTCGAAGAATCAGGTATTGAGGTATACGCCTGCTTATTTTTTATTATTTGTTTTTTAACTGTCAAGGTGATTGATGTGTGAACATAGATGGCGCGTAGTTTAACAAAATTTAAACCTTTTGTAAATAAATCAGCACACATATCTTTGGTAAGTAAATAATGTACTGCTAAGTAATTTCCTTCCAAAATGACACCTTATATCGATATGCTTGGTTTTCTTATAAAAACTGGGTTCTTTAATACCTTCTGATCACTTTCGCTATCATTGAAAAAATAGATATTGTATAGGGTGTTTTTTTCGACGTATAGAACTTTAAGTTGCAATAAAACAACGATGGATTATTCGATTGACATGAATTTTATTTATCCGAAAGATAATAATAATAATGTAGTCCAATCTGGACGTCCAATTTTCGATGACTTTTTCCAACATTTGTGGGCGTATATCGGCAATAACACTGCGAATGTTGTCTTTCAAATGGTCAAGCGTTTGTGGCTTATCCGCATAGACCAATGACTTTACATAGCCTCACAGCAAGTAGTCTAGCGGTGTTAAATCACAAGATCTTGGAGGCCAATTCACAGGTCCAAAACGTGAAATTAGGCGGTCACCATCTCCTGGACATCATGGTTATTCAATTCAGGAATGAAAGAGTTAGCAATCATAGCTCTATACCGATCACCATTGGCTGTAACGTTCTGGCCACCATCGTTTTTGAAGAAGTACGGACCAATGATTCCACCAGCCCATAAAGCGCACCAAACAGTCAGTGTTTCTGGATGTAACGGTGTTTCGACATACACTTGAGGATTAGCTTCGCTCCAAATGCGGCAGTTTTGTTTGTTGGCGTAGTCGTTCAACCAGAAGTGCGCTACATCGCTAAACAAAATTCGCTTATGAAAATCGGGAACAACGGCAATCTCGTTTTGGGCGTTGTTGCAAGCGTTGTTCAGGCGTGAGTCTATTCATGATGAATTGCCAAACCAAACTGAGAATAAATTACTGGACAGCTGTTAAATCGGTCACCATCTTGAACAGTAATGCCAACTTAATAACCCATTAATAACCTTGCCAAGTAATTAATACTTGTTTAAACCTAAACTTTCTGCCAATTTATCGTTCTTTAACAAAATTTAAACCTTTTGTAAATAAATCAGCACACATATCTTCAGTAAGTACCAAAATTCCTTCCAATATGATACCTTATATCAATATGCTTGGTTTTCTTATAAAAACTGAGTCGTTTAATATCTTCTGAGCACTGTTTTGGCAATTGGCAATAGAAATTTTAAACTAACCAAAACTAACCAAATTCTCTTAAAAATGGTACTTTATTTAAATATGCTTCACATTACACCATGCATTCGTTCTTTTGTTTGAACTATCTTGAACCTGAAGTAAATTTTTTAAGATATCTTGATAACTATAGTCCTATTCGTTGAATCTTAGGAACGCTGAGAGATATGTCAATTCCGTGCAGGATTGGAGACTGCCGACTTGACTCCACTTATCTTCTATTAATTAACGTACAATTGCCAAGGCAAAAAATAAAAACTTTACATGTCCTTACTATATTTCAATTTGTTATAGTTTTGTTTATAATTTCGAGAAGAAAAAGTATTCTGTACAAAACTAAATGATGATGACGTTGATGATTTAAAAGTATAAGCCGTCATTACATTTTTTTTTCAATACCCTGAAAGATGCTTTTACCCTGCTGATGCTTTTAAAGTAGTTTTCGATTATCTGCTCTCAAGAACCACACTTACCTATGGACACGGAAAATGGGCGAATGGCCCAAGTGTTATTGCCCACCGTCGAAGAAGAAAACATTCTCGGGATTTAAGGGAAATGTTGAATTAATGCGTTTGATCTCGCCTCTGCGCGGTATGAAAAGATTTTTTTTGGTTTTCCTAATTTCCTTTTTCAATCTTTGCTTACTTTTTCATTTTTTTTTACTTTTGAGGGGCGGGGAAGGAGTGGAGGTCAAAATTTCTCCTCGTTTCGTTTGCGGTTCGCAAAAACGCGAAACCCGCCCCCGCAGATAACGTTAATTAATTAAGCCGCCAAGGATGCCGCAATTTTCCCGGTGATAAGGGGGTGGTGGAGTGTCGTTTAATTAAGGATCTATAGTAACGGCGTCAAATTTCGATAAAAAAAAACGGCGGTCTTAAAAAGATTTTAACTGGTGATAAAGTGCTTTGAAAAGTAAGAGAAATGCACGAGTTCTAAAAAGCGCCAAAATGTCACAATTACAAGTTTTTCTAAATTGGAGAATGGGATGTTGCTTGATTATCCTATTTGCCGATATAACAAATATAATAAAAGTGGGTGATTCGATGCGAAACGTAGCCAAGACCTTATAATTTTTGAACGCAGAATAAAAAGATCAGTTTAAAAGATACGGGGGTTTAATTTACGTTGAAACCAAGTAGTACTTCTGATACACAAGATATATCAAAATGGTAAAAATTAAATGCCAAGCAAAGAAAGAAAAACACAAACAAAAATAAATTTTTACCTATCTATCTTATATTTTATAATTAAAAATACTTTTCTGTTTTTTAGCTTCTCTATTAAAACCTTCTACAGGGACAACCGATAGATTTGTACTTATGTTCTGGTTAGTTTGAAATTTTACATTTTTTACGACATTATTTCAGATATATTAAAATTCGCAAGTCTTAAGGCTAAAACAAATAAACTCATCGGCAGTTCAATCAAAATCTATATCACCAATATGGAAATCTGGTGTTTATGGCCCTCATTTAGCTCCGCCCCCCTCAAACAATATATCAGCAGGTACAGAGTAAAATCCAATATTTCAAATATTTTAGCGATGTGCAAAAAAAAAGAAAATAGGATAAGTTGTGTGTACAGAGAAATAATTTTAAGTGCTTTACCTGAAATAGGAGCTTTCCTGATTGCCATTTTCGAATGATAAAAGACGTTTCCCAGGCAAGTTTTCATTTTAAGGAAGTGATTCTAAGGAGGTGATTTGACCTGCCCAAAAGTTACATTGCATTGTTCCCTTACATTTTTTAAATTCAAAATAAAAAAATCAGGGGTTTAATTTACTTTGAAAACCAAGTAATATTTTTGACATAATTCTAAGCATATAACAAATGGGCAAGTTTCAATTTCACGTGAAACGATGCGTATGTGCAATATGCACGACAGAATTAAATCCCAAGCAAAAAAAACAAACAAACAAAAGGGACAACAATTTGTTTTTCATTTTTTTAGGGAAAGGATAATACAGCCATGTGGTTTTCGAAATAGAAGGTGTTTTTAATTCGTCCATCGGCGTAGATCCTCAGAGTTTCTGAATAATTTGCTTAGAATCAATTTCACTTTATATTAAACTCCATTATTATGAAGTATAAGGTTGTTCGGAAAGTCATTTCGTTTTTTCCCGTCAGGGGACTTAATTGCGTTTTTTCGAAACCAACTTCACACTTAAGCCGCATAACCATTATATGTCTTGAGAGCTGATATTGCAAGGCTTGTGTGTGAAAAAGTTCTATTAATTCTACGCAGTAGTTTTTGGTTGGTGCCCTTTTAAATATGGAGAGCAATAAGCAGCATTTTCGTCATATTTTACTTTTTTACTTCAGAAAAGGTAAAAATGCTGTCCAAGCGAGAAAAAAATTGACGGACGTGTATGGAGAAGGCGTGTTAACAGTACGCCAGTGCCAGAACTGGTTTGCAAAATTTCGATCCGGCAGTTTTGATGTCGAAGATGCACCACGGTCTGGAAGGCCGGTCGAAGCTGACAAAGATGCGATAAAGGCATTAGTTGATGCAAATCGGCGAATAACCACACGAGAGATCGGTGAGAGATTAAATTTGTCGAATTCGACTGTTTATGGCCATTTGAAAGGCATGAGCTTAACCTCGAAGCTCGATGTGTGGGTGCCCCATGTCCTTACGGAGCGAAATTTGTGTCGTCGCGTTGACGTGTGTGATTCACTCCTCAAACGTCCAGACAATGATCCATTTTTGAAGCGGATTATTACTGGGGACGAAAAATGGGTTGTATACAACAATGTTAAATGCCAGAGGTCATGAAGCAGAAAAGATGAACCGGCTCAAAGCGTGTCAAAAGCCAACATTCACCAAAAAAAGGTGATGCTCTCCGTTTGGTGGGATGTCAAAGGAATCGTTTTTTTTTGAGCTTTGGACAATACAACGATTAATTCAGAAGTCTATTGTCATCAACTGGACAAATTGAATGATTCACTTAAAGAGAAGAGGCCCGAATTAATCAACAGGAGGGGTGTAGTGTTCCACCAGGATAATGCGAGATCTCACACAAGTTTGGTCACTCGCCAAAAACTTTTACAGCTTGAATGGGACGCACTGCAACATCCACCATATTCTCCAGATCTGGCGCCTTCCGACTACCATTTGTTCCGGTCCCTGCAAAATTTTTTGGATGGCAAAACCTTTACCTCAAATGAAGATGTCAAAAACCACCTGAACCAGTTTTTTGCCAGCAAGGACCAAAACTTTTATGAGAGGGGAATTATGTTACTGCCAGAAAGATGGCAAAAGGTGTTGGACCAGAATGGCCAATATATAATTTAATAAAATATTTATTCATTATACGAAAACTGTCTTTCATGTTCCCCAAAAAAAACGAAATGACTTTCCGAACAACCCAATAGATTATTTTATTTAACTTTATAACTTATTAACCCACAATTTGAAAAATTGAGAAATAGTTTAAATTGATATCCTATCATGCTTATCTCTACATGGAATTGTCGTGTTTGACAAAGAAAAGAATCCCCCTTATTAGCCGTCTCCCTCTAAATAAAATTTCCCTCACAAAATTGCAATTCCAGTTAAGACCCGGCTCACTGGTCCCACAGATCCGAGCAGTCTCAATAGTTGGTTAGTTTCGTTGGCCATTATTGCAAAAAATCGATATCGTGATTTTCGGTAGAAATGCAACATAACCTTAACACTATAAAATTGAGATTTAAGGAGTTTTTCCCTAAATTAAAGCATAACATCTGCTTTGAGAGACAAATAGAAATCTATAAACTTAGGGAAAGCAGTCAATTTTTTCTACTCCACCATCTAAATGCGGGATAGAAATAAATTTAAACCTGTGAAACCTGTATCACCGAGAAGCTGGCCGAATTGCCTTAGCAACACTGGCCAAAAGAAGCGTAATTAAAGAAAAACGCTAACACTCAGCCTCCCCAATATACGAACCTAACCTTGCTACGAAAACATTGAAATATTACCTTTAGACGAAGAAAAAGAGGACCGCATATGAATTTCGATGTCCAAAACCCGCGGCTTTCACTTTCGCAATGATAACCCAGTTAAATACGTTAGCCGTTATCGAATTCAAGCTGGTTTGCCGACGATATCGCCTCGCTCACCGAAGCCGGTTAAAACGTAAACTGATCGGAACCACGGGGTCTCGTTTTAAAAGTGCAAATTTTCAAAAGACACCTGTCCCTACCGCGGAGCGAGAGAAAAGATTGTGGAATTTGAGGTTGGTGCCGTTGGCATTTTCAAAGGTCCGAGCACTGACCGTCCTTGAGGCGTCGTTTCTTGTGGGATGGAAGAACTGGAAGTTTTCACTTATAAAAAGAAAAATAAATATAGTCGGCAATAAAATGCCAGGCAGGCAGGGTAATCTGTCGTTGTTACTGTATGTGGTAATTTCTTGAGGGCCTTGGAGGATGGTAAATTTGTGTCGGCTGTATTTTTGGATTTTAAGCGGGCTTTCGAAACAATAATTAGAACTAGACTGTTAAGAAAATTGTACAAAATGGGTATTAAGGGAACAGCGTATAAATGGTTTTGTTTGTATTTTACAGATATTGTGCAAAGAAGGAAATATAAAAATTGCACATCTGATTGCATAACTGTAGAACATGGTGTTCCTCAGGGGACAGTTTTGGGACCATTGTTGTTTCTTATGTATATATCTATATTGTAAATATTTTAGATAATACTAAAGCGGTATTATTTGCAGATGACACTGTGATTTTTATTGTGGGTGAAAATGGCGATGAAATGGGAAAAAAAACACAGACAAGTCAAAACTTTGTATTTTTGGTAAACAACAAAAAATTTATTCATAAAAACGGAATTAAATATCTGGGTGTTATATTTGGCTCAAATTTTAAGGTGTAACAGATATACGCATATACGCCAATTCAAAGCATGTTGAGTGTTCTTAATTTATTGTCTGTAAAACAAAAAGTAATGTTTAATGTCTTATGTAAAATTAAAGAGCAGTGTGTTCCCAAATATGTTTGTGAAAGAGTTTGCTATTTCGGAGATATTCATTCTTACAATACAAGAAATTATGGTAATTTTATGTTGACAGAATGTTCTTCTAGTCATGTACAAAAGTCTATATTACATAAAGGCCTAAACCATTTTAACAATTTACCGCATGATATTAAAAACTATGATACTCTGAATAAATTTAAAAGACTTTTAAGACGCCATGTATTGTCCAAAGTCTGATTTCTGTATGCTTAGCTTTTGGTTTCCGTTATTTGGAATTTTTTATTTAGAATTCATATTTTGTATTTTTTATGTAGTATAATGCTAACTAAAGATGATGTTGCTGTCATTTTTTGTTTTTTCTAACATTTGCATAAGAGAATAGGGTAAAAATCTTCGAATTATTGTAGTTTAACCTTGAAGGTTAACCCTGTAGGTGGGCGTCAAAATATAATGAATAACCATGTCCAACTTGCGTGGATCGGATAGACATTTAGGCTCGAACATCGGTTGAAATATAAGTGGAAGGATTATAGAATTATACTTCGAATGTCGTCGGCGGAAAATCATAATTTCAATTGCAACCCGCGCTTCCGTCAGCGGTTTCAAATGCCGGTGCTCACGTTAATAAGTGATCCTCTCGACGGTTTAGCGAGGCCTGTGAAATGCACATTCCGCTATTTTGAACGGCAGGGGGCGCAAGTATCGCGCTTTAATCCTTCGCATGCAAATCGCGGCCTTCTACGGTCTCAAAGTCGCCGTCAAGTTCCCCCTCCCCTAGTATTTTTTCGTCGACCGTGCGACATTAGGGAAATGCGTCTTTTATTGGTTAATTTTACGAAGTCACAGCAATGGGGCTGAAAATATTTGATATTTCGAATATAAAATAAACATTTTATTTGGCAAATTTTGACAACTCAACATTTTTTTTTAGTAGCCCTGATTTCAAATATGCGTAAGTTATCGCGGTTATTTTTGACAGATTGCGAAATATCGCATGTTTGAAAAATTATAGGAATCATAGGAACATTTTGTATAAATATTTATGAACTACATTTAATGTTTAAAATAATCGGTCAGTTTCTTTTAAATTTTTTTAGTATGCCAATACCCATCTCGTACTTTGGCTTGTATTTTCACCATTTCTTCAAGAGGGGCATCTTCCCCATGATACATAAAAAATTTCTCTAGCAGCTTAACTGAATATAGGGCTTGTTGAATAGTTGGTGGTGGTCGAAGATCAACTTCTTCATCTTCTTCTTCCTCTTGCTGCTCTTCCTCGCCCTTTCTTGCTTGTTGTAATATGGCTTCCTCTCTCAAGTCTGTTGTTGTAGGCAAATCCTGATCTATTACCATAAAATCTTGCAACTCCTCACTTGTAAACGTAATTGTTGTTTGAAACTGCTTTATTCACTCGCTTAGTGGCTGATCATCTTCTAAGTCCTGTTCGCATTCTGTCTCTGTGATAAGTCCTACATGACGATAGGAGTGTTGAATTGCATCTGCTGTTACCTCTTTCCAAGCTTTACAAATAAAGTTGACTGCATTTAGCATATTAATGGAAAATTTGTGTTCGGACTCGATCATTTCCATTAAAATGTTTTTTAAAATGTTTTTTCTGTATCTGTATCTGTATCTGTTTTGGCTGGAAGAAATGCCAATTCAATATTCCTTAGATTTCCTCTCCTTTAAATCTGCATGCCATTTGCGTATCTCCTCTTCAAAAATTTGCGATGTCATCCATGCAGACTTGTTTGCCTTGTAAGTGACCGGTAAATGCTTGCGGACTGTCCGCACGATAGATTGTTATCGTCAATATTTACACCGTTTATATTTCTGTTTTACTATTTTATATCTACAGTTTTATTTCTACAATTTTAAATCGTGCCGTCGTGTGTATCTAAATGTTTTTATTTCTACATCGATTTTGAAATTAGGATATTTTTGAAAAAGACCGAATACACCGGTCGAAACGTTAAATAAATTTATTATGAATTAGAAACTTTCTATATAATATAATATATAATAACATATAATATTTCAACGTGGTTGGTTGCAGAACTTGGAAATTTAAAACATCAAAAAGAAAGTTTTTCTGTAAAAAACAAGCAAGAGTTTATTGGTAAAATCAAAACGTAAGGCTAAATGAACATGAACTTTTAGTACCTCAGGAAATTA
This sequence comes from Cylas formicarius, assembly GCF_029955315.1. NCBI lineage: Eukaryota > Metazoa > Arthropoda > Insecta > Coleoptera > Brentidae > Cylas > Cylas formicarius. Next base: position 38,895,173 of record NW_026844347.1, on the reverse strand, counting down.
CTCGAATATAACAACTACAGTAAAGATATAATTGAAGAGCTATTCACTCTGACAAAGCTGAGTCAAAATATTTTTCTATATAATAACAACTATTATGAATAACAAAATGGCACGGCCATGGGAAATTGTTTATCGCCATTTTGAACATAATGCTAAAGAAAATTTCGAGTACTTTCCTAGGATATGGTATAGATATGTCGACGATGTTTTCGCGGTTTTTGATACAACTTGCATGGATTTAAATGAGTTTATTTCAAACTTGAATAATTACTTCCTTAACTTAAAATTAGTTAAACATGTAAATAATAGTAGAAAATTAGATGTCTACGAAAGCTTAGAAATTGTGAAGAGGGGGAATAAGGCACTGAACAAGGACAGAGGTCCAACCCTATTTAGCCTATTATACGCGCTGATTGGTTGCGTGAACAGTGCGTAATTCCCTCTCCCACTTCCCGATCTGTATATATATAGAGCATTTGTTCTATTAAGTTTAGTCTTAATCTTCTCCTGAAGATGCCAACTTGGTTGGCGAAACGCGCGTCGAGTTCGTAAAATTGAGTTTCGGTTTGTGGTAAAACGCGTTATTGTGTGTTGGTACAGTGCCGAAGGTTCCGGTCAAGAGTTTGATTACATTTGATAAATACACGGTGTTGTCGAAACAATTGTCATGTGACAATTTATAATTTCGTGACAATCTGAATCTGTAGTTCTTCTAATCCGGATAATTTTTTAACGGCAGGTCTAGAATATTCAGGATTTTCTAAAAAATATGAAATGTACAAACTAAGAAAGTAGAACTCAAAGTCATGATATATCCAGTGTCGTAATTGTATAATAATTTACATTTAATTTACAATTTAGATTGAGGTTTTCATCAAAATTTCTTTCTATTGTCCTGGTCTTCCCTGTTACACTATTTCGGTCCACAAATTGCTTAATTACATTTTTAATTGTATTTATTGAAGGAACTCCTCTGCCCGGATATATTTGTCGATATTCTCTTTTAAGCTTGCAACATTATGACCGTTTGGATAATGTAATTTTATATTTGACGATTTTTGAAATATCTAATATATAATTTTCCATCTTTCAAAATTATCCCTGCAGGTGGATGTCAAAATATAATGAATAACCCAGTACGTATCGAGTAACACACGAAAATGCAATAAACTTACAGGACGATACAACTACAAAGTTCACGCGTTCATCGTTCCGGATCCGTTAGTTTAAAACTCACCGGTTTCCAGTGGCGCGCGATCGAGGGGTCTCGAAGACAACCGGCCACCACCCTACCGTTCAGCTCTCAGGTGAAAAACCGCAACATATTGCGAGACGTGTGTCGAATGATGATGTACGTTTGGAGCGTCGCGACGCTTATCTGGTGCGTCTCCGCGGCCGTCCACTGCACAACTGTTTAGCGTCCGACAACGTTCGTCGACGCAGGTCGTCTCGACGCCATGCGCCATCGCAGGTGCTCGAATCGGAGGAGGTCTTCGTCTGGGCGCGATATCAACAGCCCTCTCGCAAAACGAATTCGACTTATTTGACTAACAAATGACGTCCTAATGCCATAACGACACTTTAGTCACGTGCGCACGTGGATTTCATTTGGGGTAATTTAGGGTACACGGTTTTACGCGAAATCGTAATTAGTAGAGGTGTTATGACATTTTGGATTTGGTAGGCAACTGAGCAATAATGCGATTATAGGGGCGATATTGGGAAATTTAAGGAAATTTTGGATTTAATTAAGTAATTAATGAGGGTGAAATTTTGGAAGTAATTAAATAATTAGTGGACGTATAGAGGTAGTCAACAATCAGTAGTGCGATTATAGTGACGATGTTAAGTAATCTAAGAAAATTTTGGATATAATTAAGTAATTAGTGGAGGTGTAGCGACTTTAAATGGTTTCTAGTGGAATTACTTGTAACTTAATGAAGTTTGGAAACAATTAGTGGAAATTTTAAACGACACGTGAGATAGTTAATGACAAGTGGAGATGTAATTTTAATCAGTTGTCATTACTACAATTATAGTGATGATGCTAGGTAATTTAAGAAAATGTTAGAAATAATTAAGTAATTAATGGAGGTGTCATTTAATTTAATAAAATTTTTGGATGTAGGTGGAGGTGTAATGTTAGCCAATAAACAGTAGTGCGATTATAGTGGCAAGATTAGGTAATTTAAGGAAAATTTGAATGTAATTAAGTAATTAATGGAGGTGCAGTGGTACTCAGTACTCAGTAACCAAGTACTCAGTAGTGGGATTATAGTTCAAGTGTAACGGAAATCGTAATGATAAATGGAGATGTAATGGTAATCAGCGCTTACCAATGGGGTTACAGTGGTGATATTAGGTAATAAAATATTAGGTGATAATGGTAATAATCTGGGATAATTTTTGTATGATATTTCGCGTTCGATTCTGATGATCCTTCGAGAAATATCCGAACATCGCCTCAAATCGCATTCAATTCTTGCAAAAATTGTTCATTTTATTTTTTTCGAAGAAAGTTTCACAAGCTACTATGAACTATTTTCAAATCTTCTGTATTCGTACTGCGTCGATTGTTGATAAATATGAAAAATGTTTTATCGATAATGCTTTAATGGAAGAAATCGGATTAATTACATCAAATAATAAGTAAAACGTTAATAATAACAGAACCTCAATGAATTAAAAAGAAACTCTTAGGCTATCATGATATTAGGAAATTTTGGATGAAATTTACAGTTCCACGATCATTTGACAGCGACGTTGCCGGCAGTTGCGATAAAATAAAAGAATTTCTTGTTTGGTGGGTATGAAATCAAAAAAAAAAAACCGACGTTTATGGTTATTCAAAGTACACAGTGTTGCTCCAATATAGTGCCTGTGCGTATTTATAATTGACGAGATTTCTTTTATTTGGCAACACGCTCGTACCATCCAAACCTCCATTCATTTTTCGCTCTTCCAGCATTCCAGATGTATTAATTCTATGCATTGCAGACTTGTTTCGACCCAAAAAGCCGTTCCAGTCGCTTATGTTCGAGTCGAGATAATTAAGTTGTTCCCTTATCGCGAGCTCTTCTTCAGAGACGTACGTTTGCATCCGGTTAGAACCGGAACTGACTACAGGACGTGCAAATTTGAGATTTTTTCAAATGTACATGACATTTGAAAATTGAATTAGTGACATCGTTTTTTTTATCAGAATTTCAATTCATCTTTTTGAGAATTTAATTTATGACTTATGACATAGAATTCATGAATTATTTAAAATAAAAATTTTATTACAGTAAAACAAGCTGTGCGAAGTAATACAATTAATTTTTTCTTTTACAGTGGAGAATTAAGTAGAATAAAACTGGAATGCGTAGATTATTTCTAGCAGCCCACAGAGAAAGAAAGAAAAAAGAAAATTTTTCAACCTGTGTCTATCCATTGAATTCTATAAGAGCGGTTTATTTTTCAACTTTTGGTGTACGCCTAATATTTCGCAATAATATTATTACAAACTCCCTCAGGTTTTAATTTTATTTATTTTTTCAATAAATGCCAGGTACAATGTAGAATAGAAACCGCCAAGAAAAATTGTGGACCTGGAAGAAATACGAAAAGTTAATTGATTTTAAATTAGGCAAATGTATTTTTTAAGTTATTTTCAACAAAAATTTTAAAAATTACAAGACACTAAGGTAAAAAATTCTTTAACCATTCTAAATACTAAATACTAAATGGTGGTCCCATTTTTATGAACACATTTCTCAGACAAATATCCAAATTACGAAGACATTGTAGAAAACATGTTAGATAAATTTACCCTACGTTGCATAGTTGCAAAATGTAGGGTTAGTGGCCAAGCTTTAATCCAAGTGACGTATAAAACAAAACACTATCAATTTTCTGCCATAGAAGCCTTACATAATATATTTTTTTTAATTTAACACCCTGTGTATTATATATGTTGAACTGAGGTGGCCTTTATTTGATGAAAATGACATTAATTATGGTAGGTTTTATGGTTATTTTTTTTATTTTATTATATGCGTGTTGAAAAATGTTAAAATCAACCGAGATTTTCATTTATTAATTTCCTTAATGTTGACAAAAAACCTGAAAGAGGGAAATGATTATTCCATTTTATCACTTTAAAAATTGCGGGCCTCTGTAATGGTCCACCCTGTAAGCCGCGTTAGCTGCGGCGACGGGAAAACTTAAATTTTATCTGTCAAGTTGCGCGGAACCGGAAAGGCCCTATTTTAAAAAATTGCACCTGCGTTCCCGCGGGCTACCGGTCCGATTATCCAGGCGAATGAGCGGGATCGTTCCCGGGGAAGATAAAGCGAACGCGGATGCAAAGTAATCGCGGATAAGTAGCGCGCTTATCGAATGTAAACCGTTAAATAAGGAGCGACGTTATTCTTAAATTGACGTTTAAAGGGTTGCCTATCTGGGCGGGGCACCGACACTCTCCGCGTTTATTTATCTTTTCTGATAAACCTGACTATATAGTCTGTCCCAATATTCATCGTACTGGCTTTTGCCAGTAATTATGGAAGTTACCTGCCGACGGCTTGGTAGGTATTAAAGGACGGAACATTAGGGACAGAATTTCAATGGTTTTGGTGATGATAGAATTTCTTTTGTTTGTTTATTTATCTTAACAAACAGTCGCCATCTAGCGACTCCGAAGCGAAGGTGAAATATGAAATCAGCTGGAATTGGTTTTAGTTGTTGTCAAAATACGGCACGTGCATGTGGTTTTATGAATTTCTTTTCAAGAGATTTTTTTTATTATTTGCTTTGTTGTGTGGATGTTGCTTTATTGTTTAAAATAAATAAAACGCATAGAAGCTTATGTGGTGTATGGAACATTTCCCCATAAGGCTCCTAATATGAGATACAACAAGCATCTTAATATGAGATATCTCATATCAGGCGCGCTATTAGTTTTTTTATTTTAAATAATTATTTTTTTGCAGCTGCCTAAAAATAAGTTTTGCAATTATTTTTAAATGGATTGGATGGATTGGAGTTTAGCTTTTATAAGCAAAATCGGACGGCTGCGTCGAAATCGAAAGAAAGTATTTTGGTCTCCGGACTTCAACAATGGAAGCATCAATTATTTGTTTTGGAAAAAAGGTTCCTTTCCTTGCAAGAAAAGTGTCTTCAGGGACACTGAATTGTTGGAAGGAGAGCAAAAAAAAGTGCTGCTGGTCTCTTCGAAAAATGTTGCCCAAGAAACTAGAAAAAGAGAAAAACAAAAACGAAAGTCTTCAGGAACAAGGGATAAACGATATAAAGCTGAAAGTACCAAAAAGGCTGAAACTGTATCAAGCAGTGGGCTATACGTAGTTGAAGGCACACAATTTGTTTTTCTTAGGTGCGACAAAAGGCAAGGGAAAGAAACTTTTTTTCGATTCAATTTTAGTGTGTGACATCCTTATTCTTGTTACTTTCGAAAATCGATGAAATCGAATTTTCGAAAGTATCTGCGCTCGTATAAAAATTGTATATCTCGGTAACGGTCCCACGGGATCGCCGTTAGTACAGAAATGATCACCCTCAAAAAAAAATTTTTTTTTGGTCTGTTTGTTCTCCGTTCTCCGTTTTCGTCTTTTGGTTTTCCTGAATAACTTTCGAATCGTTGGAGCTACAAAATTGAAATTTGTCTCCTTTTCAACCCTCCGCGAGGCAGATAAGCTTATAAGAAATGGCCCTGATCCGACGCCGATATCCATCTTTTTTTCGCGATTTTCGACTGTATTTTGGACTTTGCTTAGCTTAGGAGACCAATTTTGAAATTAACAAAAAGTTTCTATTACTTTACAAATATAATTAATATTAAGAATAACTTTAACGTTTTAAAGTAAAATGTATTCACAACGGTTTATCCTTTGTACATAAAACTATTTTTAAACATTCAATTTTTACGCCTTTATTTCACAAAAATAAAAAGGTTCCAAATATTAGGTGCCTTTCCTCTATATTCTGAAATTTTTATCCGCAGTGTTTTTACGCTCCTACGTAACAGTATAAGAATGGAAATTTTTGAGGTACGGATTCATCAGAATTCTAATACATAATCAAATCGCTTTCAAAAAGAACGTCATAAATTTAATTCCTATATACACGTGCCGGATGGTGTTTTGCTTACATAATACTACATATATGCTATCAGTTATTTCTTTTTTTAAATATTTTTGGTCATTATTTTCGAGGATTGCGAGCTGGCGGTGGCACGCATACCATCGAGGACGCTCAGGAGCTTCTCGTAGAAGGGTCCCACGTCTTTGGCGAGGAAGAAGTCGTTATGAGCGAACGGGAAAAAGTACCGCCAAGTTTGAGTGTTCGTTTTACCCGAATTCGTTTTATCGTAAAGGATCGCGGCGTCCTGCAAATAAAAAAAAAACATGGCTGGTTAGGGAGCGAAAGCGAAATAATCGTTTTTAACAGCCCGTGTTAATATATATATATATATATATATATTGGTTACTTTTGGTGATTTTGAGTAAAGTTGTGGCCCGGTTGTGTAAAAAATAAACCCGAGTTTTAATCATCTAGGGTCAAGTTCCAACCGAAGCTTAACTCAGTGTAATATATGGTTACTTTTGGCAAACTTTTCCTCAAAAAACGAATTACGACCTTCATCCCCATTGTTACTAAATAATGTTAATGTCCCTCACCAAGCCCACTTGATAAAATTAAGACTCATATCGACTTGGTTGCCATGACATATTTTTACGAGCATCCAAGACTTACGGCAGCGTTGCCGATGATATCGGCGGTGCCTATAAACAGGTGTAGGGGTAATTCGATTTTGCTGACGTCATACACCGGCGGCGCAGTCGCAGAATATACCAGAACGTTCTTCGACGGCCCGTGGTCGTACCACGAGAATGTCGCGTTGTTTATTAGTTGCGAGTAATGCTCCAGCGTCTTCAGGCTTAGCGCGGACGGGTAATAACTGAGGAATACGGGCAGGAGTTCCTGTAAAATTGCAGCTTTTTTTTTAAGAAACGTCCACAGGCTACTGTGATACTTTTTACAAAGCTTGACAACAAAAACCGACGCAGGGGGAATCTAGAAGTTTTGTAAAAAGGAAAAAGTAGTTGTGTGTTTTCATTCGAAACGTAACGATTAAAAGCAAGTTGCTTCTAATTTCTTACCAATAAAATCCACATTAAAATTGAGCTAGCCATTCATCACGAGGTTATGTTACGATCGATCATGACAAGGGTTGGTAAACAACGTTAGGTTAAGGTTAATGTTTATTTTGCTTATTTGTAGTTTCTTTATATTTTGATCTTATTACATTGTTCTAAATAAGTTTGGCTTAAAGGTAAAGTTTATAACAGTCACATATTTTACAAAACGCAAATTATTGGGTAATAATTTTGGACCATTAAAGAATTTTAATGAAATTAAATTTATTTTTTTCCGAAAAGCTTTTATTGTTATTATTATCCAAGATTTGTAAGTTATTCGTAAGTTTGTTGTTTCTTACAAATCTAGCAAACCTTAGGATCCATTTTAATTGCATATTTAAATAAAAAGCCCAACAACAAACAAGTATTATGTTAAAAATATTTACGAAATTTAACATTACATACAAAGGAAAATTTATTTTAAAAAGCAATTTAAGTCTGAAATAGGTGAATATAAACACAAATAAGTTATATAATAAGCAAAATATGTCATTTGTCAAGTTTTCCCCACTTTATAAATAAATCATTCACGATGAACCAGCAAGCAGTTCTACTAAAAAACTACGAAAGCCAAAATTTGAAGGTTTGGTTCGGGCAATGTTGCAGTGGTTCCAACAGCAACGCCTTAAAAATGTACCACTCTCTGGACCTATCGTAAAATTAAAAGCAGAAAAGTTTGCTGTTGTGTTGATGCTATAAATTATGGACAGAGAAGTGGCGAAGCCCGTGATGTCGACAGAAACTTTATTAACGATTGGCTGGAGAAGACGTGGCCAAAACTAGCAAAATAGTACCTAGAACTTTCTAAAGAACGTATAACAGTGTTAGTAACTGCCAATATGAGTGGGAGAGAAAAAAGAAAGCTACTCGTGATTGGAAAATCAACTAACCCACGATGTTTTAGAACATCAAAACAGTCTGCATGGAAGACATTGCAAATTTTTGAAGAGGAGATACGGAAATGGGATGCAGAATTAAAGAGGAGGAAAATATTACTTCTCTTAGATAACTGCCCTGCACATTCCCATATTCCAAATCTACGGAATATTGAGTTAACACCATTTTATGGTGATAGATCAGGAATTGCTTACAACAACAGACTTGACAGAGGAAGCCATATTACAACAAGCAAGAAAGGGTCAGGAAAATCACGAAGAGGAAGAAGAAGATGGAGAAGTTGATCTGGGACCACCACCAACCATTCAACAAGCCCTGTATTCAGTTAAGCCGCTAGAGAAATTTTTTATGTATCATGGGGAAGATGCCAGGAAAGATGAAGATAGCGTTAGTAATGACACCAAGCGTATTCTTGTGGCATCTGCAGCCGCCGTCATTTCGAAGTGGTCATCTTTCCTGATATCTGTTAAATTGCTCCATTAAATTTGTTGGTGTTAGTGGTTCAAAATGGATATTAGTTCCTCCACTACTGCTGTATTCTCCGACTTTTGACACAAAAACTTACGGGTTGCACTTGTTCTGGTGCTATTCCAGATGAAGCGGCCACCACCGAATGACAGGTCCGGATTAGGGGATATCTGCCGCAAGTCAAAGCCAGTAACTGGCTTTGGGCTCTGTGAAACTGACCGACTGCGTTGATTCCGAACGACTGCGCCAATTTCTGCGAATGATTAATTTTACGTACATTGGGTTGATACATATATAGTCTGTACGATTTGCGATGGCATAGTCGGCAGTAAAGTGCCAGAGAGAATAAAATAGATTGTTTATCTCGCTTCCCTTGATACTTCAACCGATATTGTTCCATCCTAAATGTCTATGTGATCAACGCAAGACAACCGTCACTAACGATCACGATTATACTTGGAAGTAAGAGAGACAGAATCAGTTGTACTTGGCATTTATCAATTTAACAAGTAAGCAAATACTCAGAGATGGATTCACGTATTTTCTATCTGATAATAGATAAGGGGACAATTTGTTAAATGAATTATTATTATTATTAGAGTTAATATACAAGCAAACCATATTTAGTTTGTATTTACGATGAAACGTCTTCATCGTCAGAGCCAAAATTGGAACATCCTCTACCAGAAAATGATCCTTCGTCTACATTAATAACAAATGCTGGTATAATCTGTTCCAATCTTCATCGTGCTGGCTTTTGCCAGCAATTATGGTAGTCACAACATTAAGGACAGACTCTCAAAGGTTTTGGTATTAACTTTTTTTTGTTTATTTAGGTTTGCACATTCTTATTAAATTACACTAAAAAAAAAAACAATAACATGGCCGCAAGAAGACAGGTGGGAAAGCTTTAGGTTATTTTTTCAATGAGACTTATTTTTTGTAGTTGGTGGAATATCTGCTCTCTAACATTGAGCTTTTTTAGGTTTTCGATCAATATATATGGTATTTCTCCGGTTGCGCCTATAATACCAAAAAAAATTTTTTTTCTCTCCTTGTTTTCATGCATCAATTCATCTTATTTTATGCTCTAAACACGGAATCTGATATACGAATAAGTACCACACGTAGGTTTTTAATTTAATATTTATTTCATCAAAAAACAATATTATTAAAGTATAAATTATTATAAGGAAATAAAAAAATGTGGCGGCTTGAGTTTTACAGTAAAAAGTCCTAAATTATATTAACAAAACTAATAAATATCGTCAGTTATTTCATTATGGAGTGGTAGAATTCAAATTATTTAGTAGTTTTCTTCCTCTTCATAGATTCCATTGGAGTTTCTCGGTGAATTGACCAACAGAAATCAGCAAGCATTGCTGCGTTTTTCAATTTGCATTATGTCCTAAATTTTGTGTAGTCCAGTCAGTATGGCGACAACTTTTAAATCAGCACATATATTCCATAGGTGTTGAGAATATTTAATTTTCTCAAGTAATGCCTCAAGGTTTGCATAATTTTCTTTCATGCTTGTAGCATGTGCAATGGGGACAGATGGGTATTTATTACCATTATGAAGTAGAAGCATCAATAAAAATTCTCCATTCACTAGAATCTTCTGGAAAACTTAGTTCTTGAAGAAGCCCTGCAACATCATTACAATATACCAAATAATCTTCTTTGGAGAAGTAACTTGTAAAACTTTCTTGCCTAGTACGAAAATATGAAACTCTGGTACTTTTAACCAATAGATTCCACTGTTTTAACCTTGATCCGAGTAGCTGTGCCTTAGATTTTGAAAGTCCCAAGTCTCTAACAAGATCATTTAAGTCGCCTTGTTCAAGTAAATGAGGTTCTGTAGATGGACATGAAGATCCAGATAAAGTGTATGAAGATGAAGATGTACTACCAGAAAGAAAACTCGATTGAGATTGTAGACCTGAAATATTTTTATTTTCAGCCTCCTCATTAACTGGTGGAACTGGAGGTGGAGTGTCTTTATCACGAGGAATTGGTCTCTTTGCAGATAGGACGAACGGATAAACAATCTTATCTCTATTTTTTTTCGAGAATCCTCGTGTAAATGTCATGCGGAAATAACAATCATTCTCATGATTTTGAGGCTCACTCCAAATCATTGGCATTGAAAACGGCATGGATTTGTGACTTTCTCCAAGCCAACCTCGCAACGTTCTTGAGCAGCTATTGCAGCATACTTTTGGCAACCAACTTTCATCTCTCTCATCGATAGAAAATCCAAAATATAGCTTATAAGCTGTTTTAACCAGATCGGTCATGACATGTCGCTGTGTTTTTAGTATGTATATCTGAGGAATTTTTACAAGTCCGTGGCATTTTGTAACCTAAATTTACATAAAATTAATTTTAAAACAACTTCTATTTTATATTTATTGGCTCTACTTAAAAAAAAAAACTCAAACTACACATCAAATACTTAAATCCAATGTAGAGAGCATGAACTTTATGCAAAACTTACCAAAATATTTGATATAAAAGGTAAACAATTAAGCGACAAGTTTTCACTGAACTGTTGTAGTGTCACAATGAATACTGCGCATGCGCGCATTTGCTACCATAAAAATCACCTTCGGTACTTCCCTCCTTTCTCTTACAACTCTCTAAAACTTATTTTGTATGTATATTTACTTTTTGTAACGTCGACGAACGAAAAAATTGAAAAAAAAAAAAAAACAAAATTTTGAAATATGACGTGACAGAAAAAATCGGCCAACGGGGATAGATTCAAAACGTTTGAATCTTTATATTTATCATGAAAATTTTTAAAGGAGGGTTCATTGCCAACCAGTGTAATTGGTACTACAATGACTGTTTCTTGGTTCCACATACCTTTTATTTCATTGGCAAGAGGTAAGTACCTACTAATTTTCTCGTCGTGCTTTTTTCGCAGGTTTGCGGCGAGTGGGACGGAGAAGTCAATCAGGTAAGTATGATTGTTTTTTTTTTTCGGTAAACACCAAGTTTGGTCTATTATGTTGCAGAGATAAATCGGTTATTATATCTCTGTTCCGGTACATTTTGTAGTTTTCCGTTTCAACTACACTTTTTGGATTGTATTTGTAGTACGGTATTGTCCCCTTCATTTCTGTGTCGTGTAGTGTCAAGAGTTCTTGGTGTATTCCTTTGGGGCAAGCGTTCGCCATCTGCTTATTATGTGGTCGATTCAGTTTGTTCTCCGCAGATTCTACATTTGTCTGTTGGAATATTTTCCTTCAATATGTATTTTTTATAATTTCTTGTGTCAATGACCTGGTCTTGTATTGCTATTAAAAATGCTTCGGTTTCGGGGAATAAGTATCCTTATTTTAGAAAATTCAGGGATGCGTCTTTGTTGATATGCGGTTGCATCAGTGTTGCCGCATAGCGGCCATGGAGTTCCTTTGTTTTCCACTTCTCTTCGAGGTTGTCTTCACCTGCTTCATCTCCTTGCCCTGTGCTAGGTTTAGTGGTGTCAATTTTCTATCAATTTTCCTTAGAGTTTTGTACATTTGGCTGTTTGTGTTGTCGTCGTTGAAGTATTTTGTGAGAGCACTGATTTGTTTTCTTTGGTGGGTCGGTATGTGCACGATATTATTATTATCATTGCTATTATTATTGTTATTATGTGGTTACTGAATATCTAAGTTCTATTGCTTTTGCAATCGTGTGTTTCTGTGAACATTTTGTAAATGGTGAGGAGTTGCTTAATATTATTAAGGTTCCCAATTATAAACTAGTTGGATATTATTGTCGTCTCAGTACCTGCAGAAGAGGAACTGCTATATATGTTAAAAATAACATTGTAGCAGTCTTAATCTGAGTCAACATTGTCTGGATCTTTACGCAGAGTTTTGTGGTGTGGAGATACCAATGCTTAATCTTATTTTAATCAGTGTTTATCGCTCTGGCTCTCGAGGCAATTTTTCTATATTTGTAGAAAAACTTAAACTCTTGTTAAGTTTAATTTGCTATTAATCTTTTTACCGTTTTACCGGTTTCTGTAGGCGGCTACAAATTTTTGTAAAATAATTAATTACGAGTAAATGGAAATGGTTTGGGTGGATTTTATAGTATCTGAGGATATACCTTCGGGGAGATATTAAAAAAAAAAATAGTACATTGTTTAATTCTAAGTTTCTTAGCTACTCCGGGAGACAAAATATTGGTCAAAAAAATGTCAATTTAAAAAAAAAAAATGTAGATAGTTAACAGACATTTTCAAAAAAGAATTACAAATTCGAATATCTCGTTCTCGAAAACCCCCCTTGTGCAGAATTTTATTCACATTTGAGAAATAACTTCGAAATCCCATTTTGGGCTGAAAAATCGGCCCGAAAATCAGTGGTTCGTTTTGAAAGTTTTTTATCTCGCTTATTTTTAAATTTGGGAAATTTAAATTTACACGTTATATACCTTGGTCCTTTCTCTATCTGACAATACCAAAAAGTCTTATCCATGTTGTACCGTTTGCCGTCGGGAATGGTTTTTGTGAGACGCTGCAATTTTTTAAAAAATGCTTAATTTCAGTTAAATGAAGCGGGCTGGGGGGACTTTTTGGTATTGCGAGAAGACCTCATTGACGTCGGAGCAACATAGATATTTTAAAAAATCAAAAATGTAAATTCGACTTTCTCTGTCTGCGAAAAATATTAAAGATCCTTCTCTGGATTACCATGATTTATTTGAAAGTTGGTTTAAAAACAAACTAGTTGAAAACATTCATCCTAATAGCATAATTGTAATGGACAATGCAAGTTATCACAGGAGACAGTTGACTAAAACCCCTTCCTCATGTGACACAAAACAACAATCCACTACATGTACAATAACGACATTTATTTTCTCTTTCTATCACTGTATATTTAATCCCATTGAACATGTTGAAATCTGCCATTTGTCGTAATAATGTTTTTCCCCGTGTTAACCCCAATGTCCTCAAAATTATAGAAACCGAAGTCTTTAACATCCCTCCACAAAGTTGGTCATATTGAAAAACTAGAACAACCGTATTTCCATTTTGCAAATAATATAGAACAAATAACAATTAGAAGTCCATTCCCGCACTAATATAACCGCTGGGGGGAACTTTATGGTATCTGTGGATAGACCTCATTGACCTCCATTTTCGAAAAAAACTTTCTGAGAGAAACGTAGGTATTTTGCCTTCGTTGACGTTGATCGAAATGACAAACTGGACATGTTATCCTCTTTTGTAAACTTTTGTGATACCTTTTACAGCGCTGGTAATGTTGAGACGGGGTTTTCCGAGCATGAAGGTGTTGTCATTAATATGAAAGTTCTCAAGCAGTTTTCTCAGACTCTTGAGGTAACAGTTTGTGAAAATTACGATTCCTTGACAGTAAGCCCATCTAATACGGTAGAATATCTGTTAAATTTTCTAACAACCAATGTCAATCATCACCAGATTATTAAAACGAATCAAGTTAACAAGTTCGAGGCTAATTCATTGGTACACAACAACAAATCAACATTTGATAAGACACGGTGTTGTCGAAACAACTGTCACGTCATAATATATAATTTCGTGAAAATCTGAACTCTTAGTTCCTATTTATTTTGATAAATGGATTTTCATCCAGTAAAAACCTTCGACAATTTGGCGTATTTCCGAGAATATAAGCGCATTTAGTTGTCTTTAGAGGCGCGAGGCATCTAACCAGCGACTCCGCCAAAACGTCAGCAATTTATATTCGACGCGAGAGAATCGAACGAACCCGCGATTGGAATAATTATCCCGTTTATATCCTGTCGAACGGGAAGATGCACCCACCTTTATCGGCGAGACGCTAGAAGCGATTAGCTTGAACATGCCGGTGACGTTGCCCATGTAGGCCACCGGAGCGAGCGAGACGATACCACTCAAATGATCGCGGGCGTGTCCTTTCTTAATCATGGAATAAACATACGACGTGGTCGTTCCCATCGAATGTCCGACGTAAATCAGATTGCCCTTCGAGCCGGTTTTCGACGCAACGTACTCGATACAGGCCGGCAGATCGTACACGGCTACGTCATGAAATCTGAAAAGCGGAAACGTGAACGTCTATTAAGGTTTTTTATTGCGTTGCTGTGGTCATAACGTCATTCCTAGTCTATATAAATTATCGGGTCATATCCAAACCTCATCAGCGCGCGAAATTATTCGCGAATCTAGTTTCGCCTCGTTTCGGAAAAGAATTCATCATACCACCGAAACAAAATAAATAAGAACTAAAAGATCAGATTTTCACGAAATTATCATACTAGAAGATCCTTCAAGTAAAAGTTTTCTATGGTGGTATAGATACGTGGATTCTATTTTAAATTACATTAACTAATTACATAATCGTATAAAAATCACTATCGAGATTGAACAGGATAGCTCTATTAATTTTTTAGACTTAACTATTCTTCTTCTCCTTTAAGTGCCGTCTTCGTTGCGAAGGTTGGCAATCATCAGTGCTATTCGTATTCGGGACACAGCCGACCGAAACAGTTGGTTTGTGGTGCACCCGAACCAGTCACGTAAGTTTCTCATCCATGAGTGACGCCTTCTTCCTACACTTCTCTTTCCTTGAATTTTTCCTTGTAATATCAGTTGGAGTAGTTGGTACTTTTCTCCTCTCATGACGTGTCCAAGGTACTGAAGTTTTCGCTTTTTTACCGTAATGATAATTTCTTTTTCTTTTTTAAATTCTTTTCAGGATTTCCATGTTGGTCACTTTATCGGTCCATTTTACCTTAAGCATTCTACGGTACAACCACATTTCGAACGCCTCCAGTTTCCTTATGTCCAGTTTCTTCAGAGTCCAAGCCTCTACACACGACAAAACGTAGCATCGCACCATTCTGATTTTTAAATCCAAGCTGAGATCGCTGCCACAGAGCACTCTTTTCGAGGTTCCAACTCCTGAGTTATTTGGACTTTATGTGAGTGTAGATGCAAATCTTTTGTTCAAATTCGCTGTGTGGTTGAATAAGTAAGGCCCAGTTGCTGCGATCGATGACGAATCGATGTGTTTGGATCTTCGGCTACACTTTCACGAACAATGGCAATATCTTGATCTGACCGACCCGCACGAGCACGATGAGGGACTTTGAGGTTAGTTACAGATCCATTTTGCTCAAATTTTTGAACCACACACAATATATATATATATATATATATATATATATATATATATATATATATATATATATATATATATATATATATATATATATATATATATATATATATATATATATATATATATATATATATATATATATATATATATATATATATATATTTCGTGAACGAAATAAGTTACTCTGACACACAATTTGGACACCCTGTATATAGAAGTGTCTTCTTACCCGAAATTCCAATATTGCGGATCGTTCGTAGTAAGACGTTGGTGTTTGGATGAATAGTATGTACCCCTGTGATTCAGTAGCCACACGTCGTAGCCCTGATTGGCCAAAACGAAAGCTGAAAAAAATGACAACTTAATAACCGCTTGCAAATCTGTCCAAACGCACTTTTAACAAGGGTCATAATAGAGTTTATCTCTATTAGCACCAGTGTTGGAGAAAATTTGATTTTTATGAAAAAACTCAAAAATCAGCGATTTTTTGATTTTGTGATTTTTTTAATTTTGATTAATGCAAGAAAGAAATTCAAGGGATTGTTCAAAGACACCATGATGTTTGCGCTAATAACCACCAAGATTCGAATGCAGGTAGGTAAATAATATTTTCATTTATTATTAATTGAACCGGGGTGGCTTTTACTTGATGAAAATCAATTTATCAAAATAAATAAGAACTGAAAGTTCAGATTTTCACGAAATTATATATTTTGACATGACAATTATTTCGACAACAGGGTGTGTTTATCAAATGATGCAAACATTTGGTAAAGACACCGTGTTGTCGAAACAATTGTCATGTAAAAATATATAATTTCGTGAAAATCTGAACTTTTAGTTCTTATTTATTTGGATTTATTATTACTTATTTCTCGTAAAAGGTATTCAAAGAATTAAGACATTTTTTATTTATGGTATTGTTTATAATTTTTAGACACTTTTATATATTTTTTATATTTTTACCTGCTTAATGCAGAATAAACATCTGTTGAGATAGGTTTTACCACGGTCCTGCGAAGGTCTCGGGGTAAGGTACTGTAAAATACATCAAAGCACTATATTTTTGGTCGTATTATAAGATTTTTTCCTATGGTGGCATTTTTATATACTCAACAGATTACGTGAATTGCTTTGGCGCCATCGACAACGAGTAATGCAAAGTAATGGAGAGAAATGCGCGACGCCATGATGCGCATTTACGCGCGTAGCGGTCTAATTAATACTAAAACAAACACGAAAGCTTTTAGTACCGACAGAGTTGTTTCCCTGGAGCATCCAGAACGCGGAGACACCTCCGGCCCCGTGTTGCAACAGCACCGGAATCCGCTTACTTCGTCCCGGAGCCTTATAGCCCCCGGGGATCCTGTGCAGGTCGAGAATGTAGCCGTCTTCAGTGGTTACCGTGTGCCTTTCGAAAGGATATCCGTACCTTTTCGCTATCAACCTCTGAAATTGTTGTTTAATTGTTAATATCGGCAACAATAAGGAAAATATTAATTCTGTTACTGTTTTAAACATTGCACATTAATTATTAACAGGTCAACAAATAAGTATACAGGGTATCCAAATGGCGCCTAAAAGTAATGTATCTCATTTAATATATTTTTTAAAAATTCATAAATATATCAGAAATTTACCATACGAGGTTAGCGCCAAAATTTCCCAGCCTTCTTTTAAAGACATGTCTTAGTAGGCTGCGAAAAAAAAATTGAAGACTTGCGTCAAATAGTTTTTTATTGACAGAAAGGCTGGATGATATGTACGGCCAAAGTTCTCCTTCGTATTCTGTAGTGAAAGAATGGGCAAAACGTTTTCGAATGGGGCAGGAGTCCCTTGAAGATGATTCAAGAACTGGTCGACCAGTGGAGGTCGAACGGAAGATATTGTTGCGATTGTGGAAGAGTTGGTATATTGAGTGATCGACGTTTAAAGGTCAAGGAAGTCTCAGAAATTACTAAGCTCTCTGATACAAGTGTTCGTCGAATCCTGCATAAGGTTAGTGCAAAATGGGTTCCTAAAAACCTTTCGGCTATTCAAAAACAACGCCGTGTCGAGTGTGCGCGGTCTTTTTTGGAACTCTGTGGTTCGGAACCGAAGCCTGTGATAGAAACTATTGTGACAGATGAAACTATGGTTCTCTTTTATGACCCTCTATCGAAAAAAGAATCAATGGAGTGGCGTCGTAAGGGTGAAGCACCTCCAAGGAAATTCAGAGTCCGCCAGTCAACAAAAAAGATGATGGCCACGGGTACGTGAGATGGTGAAGTTGGAGCCTTCCTTATACGTCATGAATGAACGTTAGGAAAAAAGGTCTTTTTGTAAATCATTTTATGTCGAGAAAACTTGAAGATTTTGAGAAATGTCTAAAAAATGCAAAAAAAATGTTTACTTTGGCGATTGCAATAGACTTTGGATAGCTTCAAGATTTTTTGTTATTTTTATGTCTAAGTCTACCGGACTAGAGGATGAGATTTCGAATAGGGAGCCAAATATTCCCAAACAAATATGTGGTCCAAGGTCAAGTTATTATTTTGGATTACGCCTTTTTTTTGACACGAAAGAAGTCGGTCCACATACCTGCCGCACCTTTTTTCGAAAAATGGTATACATTTTTTGTTACATTAAAACGCTTTTGACCCGCTTTGATGCATATATATATATATATATATATAATATATATATATATATATATATATATTATATATATATATATATATATATATATATATATATATATATATATATATATATATATATATATATATATATATATATATATATATATATATATATATATATATATATATATATATATATATATATATATATATATATATATATATATATATATATACACATATATATATATATATATATATATATATATATATATATATATATATATATATATATATATATATATATATATATATATATATATATATATATATATATATATATATATATATATATATATATATATATATATATATATTCTCACGTATTGATTCACGGATGGAAAAATGTGATGACACTATATTCCGGGATATCATCCGTTCGCTCGTTGAACTCCGACTGGAATCCTGCATCCGACTGGAATC